>NC_041373.1:8951316-9251316 GCF_900634415.1 Cottoperca gobio | reverse complement strand
TACAAAAAGCACGAGTTTGCCCGACTCTGCTTTTTATTAAATAAGGGAAGGTTTCCTCCCATTTGTCTAGTTACTTAGATAAAGTTTTAACTTGTTTGGCAGGTACAAGTGCGTCTCCATCTATCTCCCGTTCACTGTGACTCATCCATCTCTTTTCGTCTTCTTCTGTGTTATTGTTCCTGTTTTCTTCTTCTGTGTTTACTGGTGGATAACGTTTTTCAGCTCATGTTAAACATACTACTGCCACCTGCTGTATCGGAGGACACTTTACACTTTTTTAAATTAGGCCTATTTTTTTTGAAAGGTTAAAAATACGGGATAATTAAGGGAAAATATTTAAACAGGAGGAAAACGGGATAGAAGGAAAAATACGGGATAATCCCAGGAAAAACGGGAGGGTTGACAGGTATGGCCTTTGGGTCCATCGGTCCATGTTACGTGGGTCATTTTCCCATTTTCTATTTATGATTCTTGACTTTTGTAGTACTTTTTTCCTCTTACTTTAATTTTTGTCATGCAGCAAGATACCAAGGAAAATTCCTTGTTTTTGAAAATCTATTTGTTATAAACCCGAGTCTCACATAAATTATAGCCCTTACCAAATGAATGCATTAAACCCATATACTGTATACATTCAACCATATTATTGCACTGACCATAATTAAACTAACCCTACATCTTTATGATAGATAATGTATTTCTATCTTCATTACAAAGAGCTTTACAGCCTTACCTTCAACTGTTATATTTTATGAGAATATTAATTGAGGATTAAATAATATTTATTTTTTACACGTATGTGGAAAAGCTGAAGTACTCTTTTTCAGCCCTTGTGTCTTCAGGTCTTCCTCAGTTCTAACAAGCTCCACCGATAACTTGCACTTTTATCTGCTGATGAAGATCATGTGGTGTGATAGAAAACTCCAGGGCAGCTACTAAATGGACTTTGAGGTAAGACTCAATTGTGAACTGTTATTTTTCAAGATCTAGAACACATTTTGAACCTCAATTTTTAAGCCAACAGACAATCCCTTGAGGAGCTCAGAAAATGTTTTAATTGATGAAGTTCATGTGATGGGATTGAAAACTCCAGGGCAGCTACTAAATGGACCTTGAGGTGAGATTGTTTTCTAAATGTCTAATGCAAACCTGTGTTCCACTGTTACGCATTACAAACTCTTGTATAGAATAAAAACAAAGTGTTGGCCAATGTGACATTATACAATTTATTTTAAAATCAAACTATTAAAAACACATTTCTAAATATTACTGGCTGGATTACCAAAAGGATCCTCTGATGCCCCAGGTTCAATATGAATTGTGGCAATTTGTGACCATACATCTCTTTTAAACATATCCCACATCACCTTATCTAGAGGCGTCATCTTGCAGGACACTGCTTCAAAATTACAGTAGCTTAATCTTCGAGTCAAAAGACACAAAATGTCTGCTTGAAATATTTAGTATCGGACTTAATGTCTTTTTAATTACACTGCAAGAAATTCTTAAAATGTCATCCACTCTTCTCATTGAAACATCCAGTGCGAATATACAAATATATTTAGAAAAAAAGCTTAAAGCTACATAACAACAAAAAAACATAGCCACAAGGGACAATTATGTGACATCGATAAATTATATAATGTAGCGTGACAGTAAATCCTTAATGTCAGTTTTATTACCCGTTTAAAAAAAAAAATGCATTTTGTAAAAGCATTGTTGAGATTTATTGCCAAACACTGCTCCATTGTAGTTGTTGTGCATATGACAAATAAAGACCTGGAACTTGACTTGGAACGACAGAGATGTTTATTAGCATTCACCTGATGCAAATACAAGACATTTGAGAGGTTTACAGAGTAATGAAATACACAAATCATTAATTAAGCAGCCTGGACTGCCCATTAAACCCTTCACTAGGAGTCAAACTGGACCCAATTTAAAAAAAAGCGAGCAAAACCAGTTATTAACAGTGGATAAACCACAGAGGGGAGGGGGGGGGGGGGGGGGGGAGAGAAGAGAAAAAGAAGAAGGAGAGAATCTGTATAGCACATGGGGGGGAAGGAGAGGTCACAAGACAGGAGAGGATGGATGATCTGCCACACCTGTGAGTTTACAAACCGGCAAACAGCAGCGGAGGGTCGAGCCCCGGAACAGCGCCGGGCACTCAGCACCGCAACACGCCACACCATGTCACCACCGCACTGCACCGCATCTTAACAGCTAACCAGCATTACTCAACTGCTACACAACTGCGCCTAGTGCACAAAAGATACACAAGAAAGAGGGTTAGAGTCATAGGAAAGCAACTTTAACCAGACAGAAAATAGATTTGACAGAAAACAAAAAATGTATGCTGCTGGATTAGCAAATTACAAATTAAGTGGCACAGCAATACTTTAATGTTTTGCCTTTATGTCACAGTACAGAAATAATTTATTTTTTCCAAAAAAAGAACAAGAGAAAAAAAGTGGAATAACAGATGTAAAAGCTCTGAACATCCAACATGATACCCTACAAATAAAACTTTCATATCCATTTGGAAAGAGTATTAAACAAGGGTTTTAATTAAAGGAAATCTACATTATTTCAAAAACAAGTGTAATCAAAATGCAAAAATACCCAATTTAAATGAGCGCGAGAGAGTAAAACACATTACAAATCCCTTTCAAAATGCTCAACTTTACAAGCAATGATCACATCTAAGTTACAGAATTTGTTTATGTTAATTAAGTCAAATTAAAAAACACATTTTAGACCAAGCTCCAATAACCTTTCAGTCTGCTTTCAGTGGTAATAGTAGAGTCCACTTGCTCAATGTGAGACTCTTCCTGATGTCCTCAGCAAAGGCTCAATCATCTGAGATCTGGAAGGAAAGACAGAACACAGTTAAAAAGGTGCAAAACAAAAAGTCTTTCCAACTCCTGCAGCTGACCTGGATATTTAAATACAGTGCTGGTCTGATATCCTTTCCCCTGACACTAACATTTATCATATTGCATTTTTTCCACTGGGCATTTTCATGTATTATACCTAACATTTCTAGTAATTTTCACATTTGTTTACACACCATTCCTGGCCCCCCTCTCCCCCCAAAAAAATTGCTCTTACAAGAGTCTTACACTTGGGCGAATTTGAAAAACAAACCTCGGGGTCCGTTCCCTTTGTGAGGCGGAGGAACCCACAGGAACAGGTGGGAACTGACTGCTCAGTGCATCTGCCTGTGATCCCCGCGAACGTACCTCACCACACCACCTCATACACCAACTGACAGCCCGAACCACCGCCATGACGACCTGCTCCATAGCAACCACCGTTGCCTCGGTGACCTGCTCCTTAGCAACTGCCATCGCTTTCAGCAAACAGGCAGGTCACACACTAACTGCTCTCACACTGCCACACCCCCATCTCCTCCTCTCTTTGCAAACAGGACTCCGCAGCTTGGAGGAAAGAATTCCACATTTAGGTGAACGTTTTTGAGTGCAGCACCCCACGTCCCTCCCATACACCCCATTTTGAAATATGATACAGTGGGTCTAATCAACCCAAATCTCCTGTTGTCTGTGTGTGCATAGATTGGCTAAGCAAAGTAAAGCACACACAGAACTAGGACTGTACATTACATCAGTCCCAATCTTATTTTAAATTTCTAAAAAAAAACATTCAGGATTCTGCAGACTTTGTTGCTTTTGTGCAAATGACTGTAATGTAGCACCAAGGCTGCAGAATACTAACCCAAGGGATGACAGATAGCCATCTCAGATAAAATATTTGAAGCACAAAATATAATCCCCCCTTCCCCCTGAATACCGTCATGTTGTGTCCAAGTCTGGATTAAGTCTCTGCTCCGTTGTCCTCTGGAGATTTTGGCCTACTCTTGGATTTGGACCGGGACCTGGATTTGGACCCTCTGTTGGAAGGCGGGGTTCGACTCCTTGACTTGGAGGAACGAGACTTGGAGGGAGATTTTGTCTTGCTCCTTCTCGGGGTCCTGGACTTAGATTTAGACTTGGACCTTGATCTTGACCTGGAGTCAGAGTGAGACCTGGAGCGGCTGTAGTGGTGGCGGCTCCTGGATCGGGAACGGCTTCTGCTCCTGGAGTGGCTACGTCTGCGGCGGCGAGGGCTGGCTGAACGGCTGTAGATACAGAGAGAAGCATTTAAACTAAACAGCAAAATAAGAAGGAAACTGACTAATCTAATTTAAAAAAGTACATATTCAATTATCTTTAACTTAAGTAAACTGTTCAGACAGAGGTAGCAGTGATGTAAAGCTAAAACAATTACTGTATTATATTAGCACAGTAGTCTATGCAAAATGAGATACACTTAAGGACTACATTATGATGAGAAACTGAAAGTAGGGATGAGACATGAGGATTTTATCGTTGACTGGTAAAACAAAATTGGGATAATCGTGAATATGAAGTGAAAAGGAAAATATGTTAATCCTTTATTTATGCAGGGGGATTTTTGACAACCTTATCTGTGATGCAATAAAAATATTTGTCTGTTATTTTAAGCATATTTTGATGATTATCAGGAGAATATTGTGAATGGCAATTATTTTGGCTAGGATAATCGTGACATGAAGTATTCTTATTCCTACAAAATATACCAAATAATCAATTGCTAGATAATGAAAACAATCGTAGTCACAGGCCTACTGTACTATATTACCACAGTAAGTCTACGCAAAAAGGTAGAATTAAGAATAATAACTAATCATGACTCACGTGTAGTTAAACTGAAAGTTTCGCTACAACATGAAACATATTAAAGTTTGCATAATACTATATTAGGAAAGCAAGCAAGAAATTACTTCAAACTAAGTCAATTTCGTTTTCCAACAAATGCTAGTCTACTAATTTGCAACAGTAAGCCAAAACTAAACATAATCACACCAGCATTTACCTCCTGCGTCCGCCGTACCCTCCTCCGTATCTGCGCGGCGGAGCACCTCTCCGGCTGTACATGGAGTCCGGAGGTCGCCCGTAGCGGGCCATCTGCACCCGAAGCTCCCGCCCGTCAAGCAGTGCGCCGTCCATAGCGTCCATTGCGTCCTCGGCGTCGCGCTTGTCGAGGAACCGCACGAAGGCAAACCCGCGGCTCTCTTTAGTGTACCTGTCCCGGGGGATATACACATCTCCTACACGTCCGTACTTCTCAAAAACTCTGCGCAGAGTCTCCGGCGAAGTTCGGTAAGTCAGGTTGTCCACTTTCAGGGAGGTCATCCCCTCAACGTCTGGCGGCGCCCTTCCGTAGCTCATTTTCTTCGTCTCCAAGCAACACAGCCGGCAAGTTAAGTCGAAACCCTATAGGCCCCACCGTTAGGTAAACGGTTAATGTTAGTTTGTAAATATTCAATTGGTGTATTTGATTCAAATTCTGACAGATTTTTTAAATTGTTTGGCACAGGCTGTCGTCCCTGTCGCGCTGCTTTCACATGAAATGGCGGCAATAAAGCTTCCTTTCCCCCTTTCTTTGCGCCCGTGTTGGCCTCCTCTGATTGGCTGCTCTACAGTTCATTTTCCGCCAACTTAACCACAACACTGCCCTCTGTCGCCGTGGAGTCGCTTTTAACAATTATTTTGGACATGTTCTGCCTTTGTTTCGTTTCGTTTAAAATATCATACGGGCTATTTGTCATGAGCAAACGGTTGTTGTTTTGGTAGTTTATCAACGCTAGAAATGGTTGCTGTGAATCCCGGGTCGTTGTCTCACAGTTTGATTGTGACCCTACTTGTTGCGGGGTAAAACAGCTTTTTATATCACAGACAATCTTTCCCGTTGTTTGGGTAACTTACATTTTTTACTGACATTCCCACTCCTGTCCAGAGGGTAATGTAGTTTGTGTACGGTGTGTATCCCATAGAGCAGTCCTCTCTGCACTGCAGTCAGCGCTACTCGCACATTTGGCGTAGGAAGGTCACGTTACAAAGTGGGTCGGCACTAGCTGCTGCTGGAGGACTGCGCAAAAACCACGGCCGGGATTTGTGCCTGCCTTACGTCATGGGGAGCCTCGGACCTCTTTGACAGGATCCAACAACGAGAAGCACCGAGGATGATGTGTGATCAACATCCAGCGGGCCGGGAGATGTCGACGAGCACACGGCTGTTTTGAGTCACACACTCGCCCTTAAAGTAAAACCAGGCACGGAGATTTTTCGCTTTGATTGTGCGATTGCGGCACAGCATGAGCGCGCCGCTCCGCTATTAAAGGGACTACAGCGGCTGCTTTCTGCCTCAAACACGAGCTGTTGACCGGGGAGGGATAAGCGGTCGGAGAACTAATCCCCCAGGACGGTCACATTCACGGCGGGGTTTGGACCCGACAGAAATGGACAGGCAGGGCAGCACGAACTGGATTAAATGATAGGGAATAAAGGAGACGCCGCGAACAAAGCGAACTTGAAGTGTTATGCCCTTTAATCCGTGTGGTCTTTATTTGACTGGAAATGGGAGCTTTAACAAGCAGACAAAACATAGGCGTGGAAGAAGTGGACATTTCGTCCAGTTCGGTGTACCGTTATCCACCGAAATCTGGTAAGTCACCGAACAGGTCAGACGGAGGGCGGGTTACTGTTTCATGCTTTAAAGCTTCAATGCAGATTGTTTATTTTGTGCTTTAAACGCATTGGGGGTAATGAAAAGTAGACATCACCATCTTACCTTTAGCTGCAGGCCTGCAGGGCATTCGACCTACCTGTGGAGAGAGGAGAGGACCAATAACTGGTTTTTCTGAGCTTACTTTCAACTTAATTCTCCCTTAACTTGTTCAAATCGTACCTTACCTTGGCTTCATGTTCATTTATTACATTTGATCATGTATTGTAATGTATTTATGGCACTGCAGCATTGTTGAATTGTCCATGGAGCAACACAGGAACATACACAGTGTACCCGTGCATTGTTAATACCCCTTTCAAATTAACCATATATTTGTATCTATTCATCTACTATCAGTGTCAGAATCATAACTGGGATTGGCTCTTATTTTGGTGCATCTATGAGCTGGACCTGTGTTGCTGGCATCATGAATGCCTCAGTCTGTCTGTTTCCTTAAATATGGAATGATGGATCCCAAGAGGATGAAAATGAAAAGACCACCATCATCATTAGCAGTAGAGACGTTTCATCAATGCACGTTATTGGTGTGTTCAGTTTTTGTTATAGAACTGCAACCAATGTTTTTTTCATCATACTTTTAATTTGATGTTAAATATAAAATGTCATAATAGGGAAACATGTTATTTACAATTTCCCAGAGCTGAGGTTGTCATCTTCAAAGTGCTCCAAAAGAGTTCAAAATAAATTATTAAATGGTTAGATTTTCGAAATAGTTGATTCATTTTGTGTCGTTAATTGACTACTGGGCAGCTAATTCAATACTAATTTAAAGGCATAGACAAAATTTTAATAAATCTCTTTCCCAGGTATCAAATGTCATCGTTATCATCCACCATAATCGTCCAGTAGAAATCTTCAAATGTTTTGTCTGACCAACTTTAATATTTTCATCATAGAAGATTCACAAAACCAGCAAAAATTCACATTTAAAAGCTGGAGACTTTTTGGCACTTTAGCTTAAAAAATACTTTGTCATTTGACTAATTGACTAATTGTTTCAGCTCTAATCAAAACCCAACTAGTACCCATCATATTCTTATCCTGTTTATTTATTCTTTGATCAGTGATTTTCTGACTTAAATCATAATTTGTACCACTGTTTGCTTTAAGACAACATAAACACTTATGCATTTGAGATTTTTTCCTTCCTTTTTAAAATGCTTTAAAGGTTCACGTTGATACACTATTTCAGTTATTGGCACCTGTAACAAAACCTTTCAAAAATATATATCAAACCTTACTCTCTTAAACCCCAGTTCACCCTTCTCACAAACTGTCCTTTGGACCTCAAGCTGACCTCTTGTGTTTTGAATCTGTCTTTTTATTGTTCCTCTATGTGACATTTTCTGATTGCAGCACTGTTCAGCTCCCCACCAGGGTTTAGTCCAGTATTACAGTCACAAAATCGTATTGTGAAGAAACAATGTTATTGCTTTTCCTTTCTAGTGTAAGCAAAGACATAAAGTAAATGAAAACCCCTCACAAAATGAGACCTGGAACATAATTGGGGAATAGAAGTAGAGTTATAGTCAGATGCAAAGTTTTGGGCTCATAATAATATCTTAGATCTATAGTAATATTATGTGCTGAAGAAAGGATGGAAGGGAAGAAAAACTGTTGTTGCCACTGACTTGTGGCGGCCATTAGCGCCTCTCTCACCATAATATAGCTGAATTAGTCACAAGCGCTATGAATTTGTGATATAACAGTCCTGGTTGCAGTAGTGGGAGGGGAGGAAGGTGGTGGCGATGGCTGCTGGTGAAACCGATCTGTCAGCCCCAGTTCCTGTTTCTGGGATCTGGTGACAAATCCGTTCACCTCTCCCACCTGCTGTAAATAATAATAAGGTGATGAAGAAAGAGCGTCGTCATTGTGGCTTTTTTTAGTTCATGATTTGACTAGTTATAGATTTTTTTCTACAGTGTGAATGGGTTCAATGTGACAGCATACAAACCCTTTCTCCTCTCCAGAATTAAAGGGACAGTTCACCCCAAAATTTCCCTCCTACCCGCAGTGCTATGTCTTTATTTGTTTTAGTGTGAGTTGCAGATTTTTGGAAATATCGGCCGTAGAGATGTCGGCCTTCTCTCTAATATAATGGAACTAGATGGCACTCGGTTTGTGGTGCTCAAAGCATCAACAAAAATACATTTGAAAAACTCAACAGTCATGTCCCTTCCCAGAAATCATGACCCGGTTACTCAAGATAATCCACAGAACTTGTTTTGAGCAGTTTCATGTAGGAACTATTTTCTTTCTACACCTGCCAACCGGATCACCGCAAAGAAGGATGGAAGCTCCCAAAACACAACAAGTTCTGTGGATTATCTTGAGTAACCGGGTCATGATTTCTGGAAAGAGACATGGCTGTTGAGTTTTTCAAATGTATTTTTTCGGTGCTTTGAGCACCACAAGCCGAGTGCCATCTAGTTCCATTATATTAGAGAGAAGGCCGACATCTCTACGGCCGATATCTCCAACACTCGGCAGCTCACACAAAAACAATCTAGACTGATAAATAGCACTACAGGTAAGAGGAAATGTATGTATTTTTGAATTTGGAGGGAGCTGTCCCTTTTATTAAGTCTAAAAGACGCCAGACTAAAAGTCCTCCGAGCAGCAGATACACAAGTTGCCTGTGCAGCATGTATTTAAAGACTCCATACCACTATTACAGTCTTATGATATTAGCTCACCCTGTGATTAAAAGGTAGTATTTAGTTTTGTTGTCAGCGGCCCAAAGTCTTGGTAAACAGGTGGACAATCTGCAGTACACCCATTAACAACCCAACTGTCAGAATACCCTCACAAATGTTTTCAGGGCTTCGTTTGGCTTCTTGAAATCAGAAAAGAAAAACAACGCTACCTTTTTCCTGTCATTTGTTGTATTACCTGCTACGTGTATTTGACAATTTGAGCATGTAAAGCCCGAGCAGTTTGAGATTATTTGGCTGTCGCAGTGACTGGAGGTGTCTGTGGATAACCTGCCAGCCGAATGGTTCAAATATTTAAGGGAAATATTAATGTTTCATGCCAGTGAAGTGTCATGTGGGTAGAATTCACAACTGACAAAAGAATGACAGCAAAAAGTCTGTTTTAAAATAGTATTTTTGTCCATCACTGGGCCTATTCTTTAATGAAAGAAGGGGCAAGATAAGTACATTAGTTTATTTATTCAACTTTCCCATGATTATTGAGCTTTATTATTAGAATAGCTGAAAGAAAATCAACTTCTTTAAATATTTACTAAAATAAAGTCTCATATTCTTGCAGAGATTTGCCTTATTTTGTATTGTTTCACATTATTATGTTACATTTTCTGTTTTTTATATTATTTATTAAGACATTTATTATTTCAAGGAATTAAGTGTTTGAAGCTATTTATATAATTTAACAATGTTTCTTGCAATTCACACAAGGTTTTGAGTTTTCAAATCATATTTTTCTTAAAACAGAGATCATTAACTTGGTTTAAAGAATCTATAAATAAATATATATAAAAATAGTTGTTATTTTTATGTCTGGTATGCATGAGAATTGAAGACACAGCCATGTTGTGCTCACCACTAAGGTCTTTGTCATAAATGTGTTTTTCCGATGATGTGATGTATTTTGAGTTAAGTGTGTTTAAAAGTGAGTGTCTCTCTGTGTGCAGGGAGTTACTTCGCCAGCCATTTCATCATGGGGGGAGAGAAGTTTGACTCCACCCATCCGGAGGGTTACCTGTTTGGGGAAAACACAGACCTTAACTTCTTGGGGACCAGACCTGTGGCGGTAGGTGTTCTCACACACTAACAGCTGTATTAAACGGGACATATTATGAAAACCTTACTTTTTCAGTGCTTGTGCACACACACACATGTGGAAATCAGGATTGCATACCAACAACACAAACGGTGAAATAACTTGATCAGTTTTTTGTAGGTTGCCTCGGTCCGAAAAGATGGTGGACAAGCCAATCAGAGCAGACTGGGCTTTTTCTGTAGGGGTCTTAAAGAGACAGGCGCTAAAAAGGAGCGCTTGAGAAAGAGGGTGAATACAGTAGGAGTAAAATAATGTGTTTTTTAACATTAAAGCATGTTCTAGTAGAAACCTAAAATACAAGTATGAACCTGAAAATGAGCATGGTATGTCCCCTTTAAACGTTAAATACTCAAACCATCTCACTCCACAAGTTTGACCCAGTGACTGTTCTGGAGCTTTCGATCACCTCAGACGATCTTCCTCTGCGGATGGAGTTGTCAAGGAGTTGTCGATGTTCAAGTTTGAATGTTTTATGAGCATTTTAGGGAAGAGTTCTCACACATTTTGGCCTAGAAGTTGAACTGGTACGTTTTTTTTTTGAACTTTCTGATCAAGAATGAACTTTCAGTCCCAAAATTAAACAAGATTATTTCAAGATTATACAAGTTTATATACAAAGAGGGGAACCGTAAAGAAAGGAGCTGGGCCTGTTACCAACAAGTATTTTTATTATAGATTAATCATTTTTTTAAATAGGTTTTTGTGTCAGAAAAAAGTGGAAGACATCAAAGTCTTTTCAATTTGCTTATTTTTTTAACCAGCAGTCCAAAAGCAAAGCTATAATTTAGTTTGGCCTTTAGTCTTGACAGATGTCTCGATTGTCAAAATAATTTTGTGTCAATCGACTAATTGAGCTATCGACCAAAAGGAGTATCTGTCTCCTTGTCATTAAACAGCTGCTACGTTTTAGCAGCCGTGACTCCTGCACTGGCAATTAACAGGCTTTCAGACTGTCAGTCATTGAAATTAATTTCAACGCCTCATCCCGTCAATCTAATTAAAAGTGAAATGTCAGTTTGCTGGCTCCCTCGTTCAGAGAAGCTGATAAGCGACGGTTCCTCCGGAGGGTCCGTTCAACCTAATCATGAACCTGAAGGTTAAACTAATAAGAGCTGCGGATCAAAAAGAGCTCAAGTTTGGAGGGGAAAGAGAGAATTTGTCACAGACTAGAAGGCTTGGAGGGAGTTAAAGTAAAGATGATATGGAGAGCTCCATCACTGTGTGCTAATCTCAGCCGCACTGCTGTTTCAGTCTAGACTGGGGCTAAAATTAGGAGTGCCATTTTTCGCCCGATTATGCGGGTGTTTATAATCCTACTGTGGGCACAGGATGCAGCGGGTGATTTTTTTTCATTATATAATGTTTTGGTGGTTTCTAAGCAGATGGTGCCGTGGCATCAGAAAACCAACCGCAGTTGTTGTGTTCTCGGTCTCCTCCTGCACCGCTCTACAAATATGATAATGGACAAGCTATATTTAGGGTTTTTCAGAAACTCCTGATTGAAACACATAGATTTACAGAATGAATTTAAAGCCATGCTAACATCAATGACGGTTTGACAGTCGAGCACTTTGGTACAGACTGAAATATCTCTACAACTATTGAATGGATTGCCATGAAATTTTGTACATTAATGATGTCCAGAGGATGAACCCTAATCGCTTTAGTGATCCCCTCACTTTACCATGATGAGGTTGACATTTTTTGGTTTTAGTTAAATGTCTTGACATATATTTTATGGATTGCCTTGGAATTTGTTACACACATCCATGTTTCCATCAGGATGAATTGTAATAACTTCGATGGATGCTTTACATCTAGCGCCATCAAAACTCTACATTTCTGCTCAGCTGTACTTTTTGTTTAGTGCTAGAAATGTTCCAATATTACTGAGCAAACTTTATCTTCACTCTTTTATGTAGACGTTTGTGACCAACATTAGCATTTTGACGTTAGCAGGGTGTGGAAAAAATTAAATGGATCCAAATAATGCGAGCATTAAACTTACGTTAGCTTGTTGAATATGGTGAGTTCAAGAAAAACTGGAAAATATGATTTTAAATTTCTTTATTTAATGTATATGTTTTGAAGAGACGTTTATGATTTCAGTTTTATTCCAGAGGAAATATTATATTAGGATCTTCTTCACTTAATTTTAGTGGGTTAAAATATATGTTGGCTTTCTTAAACAGGCTGATATCACCTGAACTTTATTTAGGCTAATGTATAACACGGTTAATGTAATGTTTTAGGTCATTTAAGATGCTATTCTTTTCACGCATAACACAGGACAAGAAAGAGTAATGTTAATGCTACTTACAGTCTTAAAAATGTCATTATTGACAAAACTCACCTGTATTTGAAAAGGAAAATATTCCAAGCTTTTGAAATAAAGACTTTTGCTCTTAAGTTTTGTACTTTTGAATATGTTATAAGACCCTCAGTGTTTCCTGTGAGTTTCCTTATGAATGTTTCTTTTCAGCATCCCTTACTCTGTGCGTGTTTGTTTGTGTAGTTTACAGGCGTGTCTCCTGCTGAGCCCAGATGTGTAAAAGTACTGAAAATGGTGCCACACACACACACACACACACACACACACACACACACACACACGGACACACACGGACAGATGAGGGCTTGTAGTGTGGAGGTATCTGACCACATCCTGCATGTTTCTCCTCAAACCACCTCGGCTCTCCTCTTTACGCTCAGTCAGCAACTTCTGGCTTCAAGCACACAACAAAAGAGTGCTGAGAAGTGAACCACAGATTGGGTGAAGTTTAAAGGTTTTGTGGTTTTTAATGTTGGACACAAGAGAAAATGGTGCAAAAGAAGGTATCTCACATCCTTGTCTGCTATCAAAATTCTCCTGATGCAGAAAACTTGACTTCATCTGGTCTTTGAAATAAAGTCTGTTTGACCCTGGACTGTTTCACACTCCTGTGGTCCCTGCGTTTGCAGAAATGTGCCTAAACACTGTCTGAAGTGTCAGCCTCGTCCATGGAAAGACACCACGCGAGCAGATTATTTTCGCTCTGGCTCAGCACTCAGGATCTCGCTGGTGCTGACCAACCGAAACACTTGTTAAGGTTAAACCGGGAGCAGTCATTGTGTAACCCTGAATTTCCTGCGGTGAAGAAAGGAATGTCGGGGCAGTTTGAGGCAAAGATGAACGCTGCTACTCTTCACTCTCATAACATGTATTTTAAATCTATAATTTGTTTTCTTTTTGTTTTCAGTTTCCGTACGCCGCCCCTCCACCTCAGGAACCAGTTAAGACGTTACGAAGCCTTATAAACATCCGTAAGGACACTCTGCGGCTCGTAAGGTACGCACCTCCATCCACCTAAACATACATCCACCCCTCATTACACCACTGTTGTCTAATTTAATGCCCACTGAGCTATTTTCAGACGACAAGCCACAGCAGCTAATTTAAGGGATAGTGTCATACCATGCATGGTTTTGTGCTTGTAATTCAAGCTTACTTTCAAAACACACAGTTGTAACAAGTATAACAATATAACATCCAATTACAAAATATAGGCCAAAAATAAAAGCATAAAATGTCCCTTATCCATGAAAATGACACAAATAATGCTATACAAACAACAAATCTCAGATATCTGAAGGTAAATAAATGACTTTAGATATGTTCATTACACGCCTGTTTTATTATGGCACACACTCCATGACTCTTTTACTCAAACATAAATGGAGTTTGGATCCTGCTCAGATTTCTTTTCTCTACTACTTGAAAAAAGTTCTCCCTCGTCCTTATCTCTCACGCTGATACCCGTAGGTGCAGCGAGGACCTGAAGCTGCCGGGGGACGAGGCGGCGGGGAAGAACAGGGCAAGCTACAACGTAGAGTTCACTTTTGACGCTGACACACAGGTGGCCATAACCATCTACTACCAGGCCATCGAGGAGTTTCACAATGGAGTGCCAGTGTAAGTGAAAACATGTTTTTATAAATGACACAAAAAACACTATATGTATATCAATTATTTTGCTAAAATCCAATAAAAATCACTTTGGTTTTATATGTGTGTGTGTGTGTGTGTGTGTGTGTGTGTGTGTGTGTGTGTGTGTGTGTGTGTGCGCGCGTGTGTGTGTGTGTGTGTGTGTGTATGTATGTATGTTTTTCTCATTTTACTGATGTATGCATCAAGTTTCAATAAGTAGAATTTGCCTGTTATTCTTTGTGTCGACTCAAATTGCAGCTTCATTAATGCGCCTGCTGATTTATTATCGAACGCTAAACTGCAATCACTCGAGACCAGCACAAGTTACTTCCTCTCAAATGTTGAATATGTGTAACATTGATTTTGACATACTATTCTCAAATATTTTTGCACGAGCAACTTGTCTACCGCAGGTGCATTCTTAAACTGTCACACTGAAGCAGAGATAATTTGGTGGAAACTGGCATCAGTTTTCGGTATCAGAATCTGTATCATTAGAGAAAATAAGTTGAATCATTGCATCTCTAGTAAATATCAAAATAGGGACATCTGCTACCTTTAGTCATCCAAAACTCAAACTAGAAATACAGGCTAGTTACACCGAAGCAGAAAGCACATTTTGCTGGAGTGGATGCCAAATGTTGGAGACAGTGTGGGTTTAGGGAAGCAAATCACTGAAATGTGTTTGAGGAGTGTCCAGTGATAAGACTTTTCTGGGCAGAGTTTCACATAGCACTAAAAAGCATACTTAACGCTGATCTGCCCTCGCAATTTTCCACATTATTTTTAGGAAATGTTGATGTTCAGGCAAGTCGTCCTGATGAATATGTGTTTGGCATTTTAATCTCCGCTTGTAAAATAGCGCTCACAAGGGCGCTGGTTACTTCCTGAACCCCCCACGATACAGGAGTGAATAAATATTCTAAATGACATTTATGTTACGCAAAAGATGACCTTTTCTCTTCGTCTTCAGAAAAATGTGTTCATTAAATTCTGGACCGAGTGTGTCAAATGTGTACAGTAAGGCACTTACGGCCAGATTTTGTGGAGGCATCAAATAGATAACCCTGTTATGTTGTTTTATTCTTTTTTAAACTCTATTTTCTCTCAAGTGTCCCTCTGACATATATTTAATTGCTCTTGTGTGCACACTTTACTTCTCCTAAAATGTACAAAGATCTTAACATTTGAAGAAGAAAAGATTTGTGGACCGCAGAGGAAATAAAAAGCTGCGTTTGTCCTGTCCCAAAATTAAACATTTATAATATTGAAAAAAATAAATGCAGGCTAATGTAGAAGAGAAAAAACATTTCTATAAATATTTATGCAGACACAAATAAGTGATGCTAACACGGCCTTACATATCTTTGCATTATATATCAGTATTTGCATAGAAAGCTGTCTGTGATTCGACTTCTGTTCAGACAAGATGTCGGAAGCAAGCAGACGTTGCATATCCTCCACTTCAAAAAGAATAACACAATCTTTCAAATGTATTCAGCACTAGTAGCTGCCACATTTAAACAGAAATTAAAACCTGTCATAGTTTAAATAGATTAAAATGCACTTGTATCAACAAATGAATCTTCTGCAAGTGAAACTGCGGCAGGTATAACCCCCCCCCCCCCCCCTCCATCTATTTTGTGCATTGACTGTTTATGTGTTTCCTGCAGTTACCTGCCCCAGGACAGCTCTCTGCAGTCTGAGACGGTGCACTTCAAGAGGGGAGTGTGCCAGCAGTTCTGTCTGCCCTCACACACCGTCAACCTCAGCGAGTGGGCTGACGAGGAGGTGAGCAGCTCCGTCGGCAGAATACTGAAACGCAGGCCTGTATGAGGCTGAGCTGTGAAACCATATGCATATATATATATATATATATATATATATATATATATATATATATATATATATATATATATATATATATATGGGCATAAGAGAAATCTACTTTGTTTCTCTCCTCAGCTGCTCTTCGATGTGGACAAAGAGGTTTTCCCCATGGTGGTGCAGGCTGTTGTAGACGAGGGGGAAGGTGAGTTCTGTGTGTTTATCACACTAATGGTCTGATGCGAAAGTAGAGCTACAGAATTTTAAGCAAAGACTTGTCCGCTGTTTGTATTTTTAATCTCTGCAGAACATTTGGGCCACTCTCACATTCTGCTGGCTACATTTGAAAAGGTAAGAAAGTTCTTTATCAGAGAAAGTGTGGCAGGCACAATATGTTTGCAGGAATTTGCTGTTCTGCAGGCATTGCCCAGGCTCTTAGATGGAGCCACAACTATTTATTAATAATAATAATAATAATAATAATAATAATAATAATAAGCTTTATTTGTATAGCACCTTTCATACAAGAATTGCAGCCCAAAGTGCTTCACAGCAAAAACATAACAATTAGTACAACAATAGACAGAATAAGATCATTTACAGAACAATAATCACAGTGATGATGTAAATGAGTCTGAAGTACCATTATAAAAATAGCAGAATTAAAATAGTATAAAATAACATTGGAGATCATGCCTAGTTTCTGTATCTGTGCCGTACTTAATGACCCTACTGCCGGGAAACCACATTCATTACACCATTCTTGTAAATGTTTTATACTATCAGAGCCATATTTTGAAAGCATGAGATCAACAATGCGCCCCTGTGGACCTTCAACTGGTTTACTCCCTTCGGTTAAAAGCCAATTTTTCTCCAATACACATTTATCAGAGAAACTTCCTCTCTAGTGACAGGAATTATTTTTTCTTTGATAATTGGTTAATCGTTTTGAGTAATTTTTCCAGCTAAAATGCCAAACATTAGCAGCTTCTAAAATCTGGGTATTTTTTAGTCTTACATTTGACCCTTTGGACCTTTTTGAAAGGTCCAAAGGGACATTTAAGATAAACAATGTTATCATGTACCAAAGAACCCGGAGAATATCTAATCTCATATCAAAGTATTACATTAACTAACTTAACATGTTTTTTTTACATTTTGGCAAATTGACACTATTAAAAGTATGCTGAATGAGCTATTTGCCGTTACTGTTTGAAATATACCCCTGGATGTACAGACAACTATCACTACATTACTTAATACAGAAGAAAACTTAAAAACGTGAAGATTCTCAGGCAAGTTCTGGAGTTACAAGAATAAAGAATGAAGGGCGTCCTGTACCAAGTTTTGAGTAAATTTCACAAAGTAATAAACAACTGTTGCTTGCTTTGGCAGCACATGGACGGGAGCTACTGTGTGAAGCCTCTGAAGCAGAAACAAGTGGTGAATACTTTTCTTCTCTCTCTTCCTTCCTCCTTTTGTGTAACATTTTTATGTTTTTGAAAGACGGAAAAAAACATTAAATCTTTGTTTCCCTGTTGAACATTACGCCTAAACCCATGAGACCTGCAGCCTTTATTCTTCACTGTGTTCCTTTTCCCAGGTGGATGGAGTGAGTTATCTACTGCAGGAGATCTATGGGATAGAGAACAAATACAACAGCCAAGAATCAAAGGTAAATATCAGACGGCACGGTCCTCTTTGAGTGCGTCAGAAGTGACATGGCAGTGTAGTAAAAATAAATCCTTTTTTTTTATCTCCAGGTTGCTGACGATGAGATTAGTGACAACAGTGCTGAGTGTGTGGTGTGTTTGTCGGATGTGCGAGACACACTCATCCTGCCGTGCAGACACCTGTGTCTCTGCAACGCCTGCGCAGACACTCTGCGCTACCAGGCCAACTGCTGCCCCATCTGCAGACTGCGTGAGTTCCCACCAGCGATGAAGAATTTCTTTCTGAAGTTTGAGGAGAAATCAAAAACAAGAAAGATGTGTTTTGTACCTTGAGGGCAATTTTTAGCCTCTAAATTTTAGAGTAACACTTTCTATGACGCCCATGTCTATAATGCATTATAAACATACTTAGAATGTGTTATAGCCTGCTTATAGCACTGTATAGTTATAAGCACACAAATATTCATAATGCTTTTTATCATAACACAATTATAAAGCATTTTAGAATGAGCTCAGGTATCATAATGCTTCATAATTGCTGGTCACTCACTGACATTTTAGATTATAAGGATATTTCTTTCACTTTACTTCAAACAATAATCCCTTATAGTCACTTAGTACCAGATTGTAATGTATTATATCTGCCTATACCTCAGGAATTGTATTGCTTCACTTAAAGCACCCAATGACCAGTTAGAGTAACTTAAAATCACTTTACAATGCATTATACAAAGATTTAGATTTATTAAAACTATGACCATTAGGATGCACTGTGATCCTTGTGTGCAGCAATTATGAAGTATTATGATATGATGAGCATCTGAAATGCTTTATAATGTGTTATCATTATCAAGCATTACGAATATTTCTGAGTGCTTATAACTATATTATACAGTGATTTAAGCAGATTATAACGCATTGTACGTATGTTTATAATGCATTATAGATGTCACAGTGCTACTGTTTGGAATGAATTTTCTTTTTATTTAAGGACTGCACTGATAATTGCAAGTTTGGCCTCATGCAGTATGTATTTTTAGGAGTTCCTATACAGAGGCACAAAAATATTTTTTTAAACAATAGCCACTGCACCGCTGACTGACAGCAGAGGAAACTGCATCTGAAATGTAACATCTGGGAAAAACGGGTGTTGTTTTAACGGACAGAGGGAGCGAGACAATAGCAGACAGAACCAGTGAGTTAGAGACGAACGGAAGTAAGAAAATGAGAATTAAAACCCACATTACAAAGTTACTTTGTCAGAGCTGTGATCAGCACCACAAAACGGACAAAAACATTAATGGAACAGTTGTTTTTTACCTTTCTTTTTCCTGCGTATTGTCCCTGACTTCTTTTGATTGTTGCAGCTCCAGTCTCATTCGTTCATTCACTGACCTTCTTTTGTTTTATTGAGATGATAAGATCAGGCTGTCCTCATATGACCTTCCACCATGAATACACGCTCGCTCTTCCTAAAGTGGCCTCTCTTCAACCAATATTCAGCAGACCTGTTCAGCAACAGTAAACACTTTCTTTCGCACTCTCTTCTATTTTTAGACCTGGACAACATGCTTCAAAACAGCGCGTCATCGCCTCTTATTCAACAGCACTTTCAGCTCATTTATATCTGTAGTCTTACAAAATACCCTGTTTTCAAGATCCCCCTGTATTTTAAAATCCTCACCTTTTTTAGTGGTAGTTAGTCTCACTAATATTGATAGTGTTGGCATATTTCTTTTTACTTTTTATTCTATTCACAATGTTTTGATCACTGAACTTTAGCAGTTCACACATTGATCTGAATTAAGATACTTTTACAGAATGATCCATATTCAGCTTTAAACAATGTAATTATAGAACACGGAAGTAGAACACGGGAGGAAGGGAGGAAGGAAGGGAGGGAGGGAGGAAGGAAAGGCATGAAAGGCATTTCTGGGAAATACATATTTCCCCCCAAGTTTACCCAAATTTAATTTCCTGAAGCCTCATGGAAAAGATGATTCATTTCATAAATGATATATTACTAATAGATGTTTTTCCCTATTAAAAGTAAATGTTTTCTCATCTTGTGATCTCAAAATGCAACTTTGTTAATGCCATTGACGTTGCAATTATTAGATATACTAATTATTTAAATTAATTTACTGTCATTTTGTTTTTCTTTCAGCATTCAGAGCTCTGCTGCAAATCCGAGCCATGAGGAAGAAAGTCAGTCCTCTGTCACCGACCAGCTTTAACCCCGTCATTACTTCACAGACCTCTGACTCGGAGGAACACTCGGTGAGACAGGAAAACTGAATAAATATGAAATGACGATCAGTCCCAGTGCCAGTGAACTCACCAGTGTCCCCTCCTGGTTTGCAGGCGTCAGAGCACATCCCTCCAGGCTACGAGGTGGTGTCTCTACTGGAGGCGTTGAACGGCCCCCTCAACACCTCCTCGGTAAATCCTCCTCTACACTCTGGTCCCAGCAACGTTACTGGAACGCTGCCCCCGTACAGCAGTGAGCCTCACCCGACCCCAGCCCGCTCCCTCTCGCCTCTCGACCACTCCAACTCCAGTCAGGGACTCAAACTCAAGAAGAGTGGGTCAAAGTGAGTCTAACTGACAGAGTGTAGAATGCAGATGCACTTATCGCTACGTTGGAATTTTTTTAAAACCAAAAAGTAGTCCGGCCTTTTGAAAAGGTCGTTTGCTTGATTTTATTTCTTCACTAATCCAAAATATGATGTTCACTGTAGTTTACAGTCCTGTTATTACGGTTTCCTTGTTGAGCATGCTTTACGTAAAAGAAAGAGAGAAGAAAATTTAACAATTTTTAACATACATTTCTTTTAATTGGCCATTTCTGTGTTAGTACAGGTACATCAAACCCACTCACTGTTAGTTCTGTCTGAAGCTCGTCCATTATGTTGTTTATTTTAGGTCCCTTTCCCAGAATTCCTCTGTGCTTCCTGAGGAGGAGGATGAGAAGTCTTGCAGTGAATCGGAGGCCTGTCGTCATAAACTTGCCGTGGACCAGCAGGAGGTGTGTGTGTGTGTGTGTGTGTGTGTGTGTGTGTGTGTGTGTGTGTGTGTGTGTGTGTGTGTGTGTGTGTGTGTGTGTGTGTGTGTGTGTGTGTGTGTGTGTGTGTGTGTGTGTGTGTGTGTGTGTGTGTGTGTGTGTGTGTGTGTGTTCCTCTCTTACCGCTGTTGTGTTACAGCATGGAGTGACTCCAGACAGCGAGAACCTGACTCTTTCCTCGTCTGGGGCCATCGACCAGTCGTCCTGCACGGGAACCCCACTCTCCTCCACCATCACCTCCCCTGAAGGTACACACACATACACGTTTGTCCAAAAAGGCCAAAATGTCCTAACTACGATGGTTTGAAACTGAAATGGGTCCTCACAGAGACAGTAATGCCAGCCCACACACAGAACCAAATCTAAAGTGACAAACACAAACATTCGGAGTAGCAGTGAAAACCGCAACATATGGATGTTGCAGAGGGAAATCATTATTATCATAGATATTCTTCAAGACATTGTTTCTTTTCTTCATGCTTCATATTGTTTAAACTGTAGTAGATGCTCATAATGTATTTAATTCTCTTTCAGATACACATATTATTACATAAATGGGATTTTACATGTCAGTCCCATAACTTCACTCTTACGTAAAGCCTCAACAGCAATCCTTTGTTTCCCCTCTTTTATCTAAATATTATTTTTGATCTTCTTTCTGTCAATAAAACCCAAGACTTTGATTCATTCTGTGTGTGGGTGTTGGGCATTACAGCAGTGTTAAATACAGAACAATAAACACAAATAAAAAGCAAATGAATGAAATATTCAGTGAGACAAGCAGAAACAAAATGTGCCCCACTCAGAGGAGCTCATAATGTATTTAAGCCTCTTTCAGACATTCATCTTATTACATAAATGGGACTTTACATATCAGACTTGTGTCTTCAGTTTTATACATGTTTATGTTAAGCCTTAACAGCAATCTTACTTGCTTGGACCTTATGACATTTCAGTTTCAACACGGCACAAGTCTGAATTTAAGAGAGAGAGATATTGAGAACATCTTGTTCTGCCCTCCAACATCACTGTAATACATTTATCGCTCAACCTTCATCTCTTAAAGACTAAACACTAATAACATCTGACAGCTTCGTCAGTGTTCACAGTTCGGCATCATCAAAAATAACAAATCATGACATCATGTGGCTTCACATAGACAGATTTAGTTTTAGCACGTTAATTTGTGAGCTTTTAAGGTTGCTGGTAGGAACTTTTCTTACTTCTACTTAGTGCACAGTCGAGGGAGCGTTGTCATCTTTTCTTCTAATCTGAAAGAAAGTGAATGAGCATATTACCCTAAACTATTCCTTTAATTTGACAACGAAGCATTAAAAACAAAACAATAAAACCTTTCTCCAGTATTATACAAATGACAAATACAAAATACAAATCTTTGTTCCAAAATGTCTTCTCTTTTGGTATGTTCAAACAGAGAAATAAAACAAACCCTTTCCTCTAACCCCCCACCCATCCCAACTCTCAGAAAGAGACACACAAGAAAACCACACGTACAAAAAAACTAAATAAAACACACACACTAAAAGTAAATTTAATAAAATGTGGAGGGTTCAATAAGAAGTGTGCTCGAGGTGCTTACTTCAAAGAACAGATGATTTGACAATCAGTTGGGGTCCCGAGGTAAGAGTAGTACACTTTTTTTATTTTTATTTTTTTATAAATACAATTTTTAATCTCAACCGGCAACCAAAGGAAAAAAAAAAAAAAAGGAGCTGTAGCCCGACCGTGATGTGTGTGTCCGTCTGTCTGTCAGACCCAGTAGGCAGCAGCCTGGTGCAGTCAGTGATGTCCATGGCCTCGTCCCACTCGCAGCACTCCCACATCAGCACTGACACCATGTCCTCCATGTCAGGATCTTACCTGGCCGGGGCCGAAGGCGAGCCTGGGGGGGACGAGGGGGGAGACGCCGAGGGCGAAGAGAACCAGGACGCCCCCATGGAGAGCCGAGGACCGTCGCAGCAGGACGGGGTGAGGAGTCTAGGGATGGAGGAGAAATTAGCTGCAAGATCCTGAAAAACGCGTCGTCTCACTTTGTATCTTTTCTTTCATGTAGGAGTTTTCCCAGGAGCCAAAGGAACAAAACTACTCCGTGGCTTTAGAGGAGCAGGACTCAGAGGTGAGTAATACACTGATGTGTCATTTTATCTATTTATCTAACTTTTATAAAGTCCTATAGCGCTGTATACAATAATACTAAATCCTCAATTTGAATAAAAATGAGTCATCATATTAAATATGTCAGCCTTTTTTTTTATTAAATCAGTTTTCTTTAATGAGTATAACTTGTCCCCTGTTTTGTGCAGCAAGTGGGAGTTTATTGACTGCAGTGAAGATGCTTTTTTGTTTTAAGGCTAAACGCCAACAAATATGGATTGAATATATAATATAATACTTCACAACCTCAGGAAATATTGGAAATGTTTGAATTACACGAGTCGGAAACAATCCTACAGTCTACAAAAAGTATAATACTGATAATATTAATGTAGCCTAATCTTAATTTGCAACTGTGTAGAAATACAGGAGTTAAACTGAGTAGACATGCAAACAAACAAAAGAACTATTAGAGCTTTCTTTCTGTTTTCTCCAGGGAAACGATGTCACAGAAGAGGACTGCTCCTCCCCGTCTAATGGGAAAGGTAACTATGGTGACAATCCCTCACCCCTTCACCCCTGACCTCTCACCTCCCTTTGCATGTTGTTGCTCTCAGGCCATGTAAAAAAGAAATGCATCTTTTCATACAGCTACACATTATGGACTGAGTGGTCGATCTAATATATTGTAGCTGTCAGTAAATCTTTTTGAATCTTGGCTTAATAATGACAACCCTTTCAAAATAAAGGGATCCTATGTCAGATACTGTCCTCTAGATGGGGCAGTCCATTTCAAAATGCACGTTATGTTGGCTGAAACCACCCAAACATGAAGTGTCTAAACTGCAGTGAATGGCTTCTCAGACAGTATGTGCACCAGAACCTCGGTCTGCTTCACACTGAAGGTGCCAAGAACTGGCTCCTCGAATCTGATTCTCACACTGTGATCTCATGAAATCATCCAAAATGATCCTGTGTTAGTTTAGTAAAGGACTTCGAAGTTTTGTGTTTCCTCCAATATCTCATAGAATGGGACCACAGGCTCACAGTGCCTTTAAGACACCGGCAGTGCAAAGATGCTGCCTGAGTGAGTCCCCACCACAAACAACAGTGCTTGTCTTTAATTTGTGAAGAGATAAACGGGATCATTAACTGTGTCAGGCTGTGTTCCAAATCAGGCCCTGGATCCTCCAAAGTCTATATTTCAAGACCGAATAGGTCATAACAACGCAATCCAAACAAAACACCGGAATCTGCAGCTCCTCTCAATGTACGGAGCTCTAAAGTGAGTTTGAGTTTCAGCTCATTGCTAAACCATAGCATCGTTTTCCTCCTTAGCGGGCAGCTGTTTTCAGGGGAAAAGCTCATAAAATCCCCTGTAAACTACATGCTCAGCACCAAACAGCACACAGACACAGTTAGAGACTCGCTGGTGGACACAGTGGAGCATTTAGCAGCTAAAGAGACAGATATTTCCCTCAGGAGTTGGTAGAAACCAAAAACGGAGCTAAAAGAGAGAGAATACTGGACTTATATTCTGCAGATACACAAGTTAAATTATTGTTAATGTTGCTTTGTAACTGCTTGGTGTAAATAAAAAACAGTTTGATAACAAGTCAACTTAAAAAGTGATGATTCATCAACGTTGTATTCACAACTTGTTTCAGTTATTGCAGGTTTGTCAACAAACGTGATGAGTAGAAATGACTCTATAGTGTACTTTGGTTACACAGCACAGCACAGCTCAATGATGATGCCTTTTAAAAAAATCTTTTAGGTGTAGAAAATATCAACGAGACATTGTGCTTCAGCAAAAAGCCAGCCTCCTGCATTGGATGTATTTACTGACCATCAACAGCTAGTTTAACTTTAGCATCTGTGACTGGACCCGGGGATTTCTGAATGCAGGCTAACGTTAGCAAGCCAGCTAAAACACACTAAACGTAAATATAATAATAGGAGACCATACTGTTTCCAACCCTGCATCCTTCGGAGGATATATCCCTGAGTTGTTACACAGCTGACGGACGAGACAGTAAAAAGTCAGTTTGAGTGACTTTCATTTATACGCTTCCCCTATTTTACAATCACTGTTTCCTTGCTGCTGAATTTAATGACCGGTAATCAAGTTAATGGCAATAAATATCGACTGATTCCAATCGATCGGAGCATCCTTTCATTCACAACAGGAAATGATCACGTACAGGCATCCTGTGTTGCTGGCTTGCATTTGCATGATCTGCACCTCTTATTATCTATTATAAATGTTTGTGCGTCCATGTGTGCTTGTGGATTTACTGTATGAGGTTTATCGTTTACGTGCTTGCACTCTAAAAAGCTCTGCACCATTTGCTTTTTTTAGCTTCTGCATCATGAAGTGAAAGCTTCTCATCAGTGTGTGTGCATAAGTGTCTGTGTGTGAGAAAGAGAGAGTGATGGAGCACTAAACAAAGTGTTGTGGTGTACAGAGTGTGTGCGTCAATGACCTTTTAAGGCTTGAAGAGAAAACAACAAGGTCACCTTCATTTGACAACAGTTTATATAACGTGTATATGTAAATGAGTTGTTCGGTGGATTGTGTGTGTGTGTGTGTGAGACACCTGGGGCCAGCCTGAAACAATCTACCTGTGAGTTACGAATGACCTTTCAGTTCTTTAGGAGACGAGCGGACCTGTGCTGCCTGACAGACTGTGAATGTGCACACGCGTGCTGTAGGATGTATGTTTGCATCTTGCACCAGCGCTGACAGACATCTTCTGTATGTGCCCTGTCTGTGTCTCTGTGCTGAGCTGCCAGTCATCCAGTCATCTTCTTCCTCATTAGCACACACACACACACACACACACACACACACACACACACAGACACACACACAGGCACGCTGCAGGCATGAGGCACTTGATGAAACATGTCAGTATTTGTTATCTGACCATGCTGGAAACGACAGAAACATGCTAATCCAGACAATTTATATGAATACCTTGTTTCATTTTGTCCGCGTACCCAGTTAATGAGAAAAATAGAAGCCAGTGTGTCGTGCTTTAGTATCAGCAAACGCTGTGTTGAGTGATGGTTAGGAAAGTGAGATTATGAGTACAGAGTGGCAGCTTTATAAACAATGGCGGATCATTTTAAATGATACAAAAACATGAAATATATCCTAACATGTCTGTTTATGCTTTATATATTATTCATATATTTATATATAAAATGCTGAGCAATCAAAGCTAAATGTAAGAGCAGTGAGTCAAAGTGGGGTGAATCTTATAAGATAAAATATATTTTTAATAAAAGTGCAATATGGATAAAAAAACCCTTAATCATGATATATATTATTATAATCAAGGTGTCCTTATACAATACTTTATGTCATGGTACAATACCATTTCTAAGAAATCAATTAAGAAGCTGTTGGATAAGATGAAAATGTCCTTTTTGAAATTAAATATCTTATAAATCAATTTGTTATACTGGTGGTAAACCACCACAATATAAATGGTATGGCAACATTATTGATGTATATTTCAACATGTCGCCCAACCCTATATGTTTATAATAATAGACTTTATTTGTTTAGTGCTTTGTCACAACAAAGTCATGCCACCTTTTGTAAAAGAATTACCCAATAAATTAATGTACAGTTGAAAAGGAAACACTCTCCTGCTATATTGATGTAGACTAGAGAACAAGTTGATCATCACTTCTATTTTTTTTTCTTCCTGTTAACAATCTGTACATTTTGTACATGTCATACTGTCTAATTAAATGTTGCAAAACGAGCCTTGCGAGTATCCGATCACACTTGTTGGATTATTGTTCCTTCGTGAGTCACATTCGTTCAACTTTACATGCTCACGTGCGCCCCCGCAGATTGAGAACCAGTCGAGTATAATATCTTAAATTTCACAGAATTTATGAAGCCAAATGAAAAATATCAGCAGTCTTTATGTCTGAAAATCATTTATTATTTTCTTAATGCCGTTCCAGCATGGCCAACCTCACCCCTCCACCTCTTGACACCTTCCCCTCCTCCCTCCCTTACCCTGCCTGCCCCACTCCCCCCCTGCTGTGCCTGGCTGCTCTTGTTTGACCTTTGCCCTCGCTTGCAGGTGGGCGGAGCAGGTGTCCAGAGTTGGCCAATAACAATCAGGGCGTCGCCCTCTGTGACACACCCTCTTTGGGGTTGGATAATGAGCAGGCTCCCGACAGCCGATTCGCCGGTGAGTGGCAACCTCTCGAACATGGACCGATGAGAGCCGAGGACTGGGCATCAGAGTGAGGGGGAGTGAGGAAGAGAAAGAGTGCATGAGTCAGAAGCATTAAGGCTTTCTGACACATTAGCTTGCTTTGCTAACATGCTAATGCATTTTAAAGCTAGAAAGAAACAAGAAAAACAAGTTATATTTGAAGGCAGTTAGTGACCAGAGAGGAGGTTTTGTAGCATGAAGATCTGGAGCCTTCCTTCTTCTCTTCATCCCTACCCTTTTGGTGTTGTGGTGCTTCATTGCTTTTTCCGTACCGGTCAGCTGTGCACTCTCTCTCTCCTTTTCAGCCAAAGCCCTGGTGTGTGTTTGTGTGCCTGTGAGTGCATCTTGTCGTGTGTCTGACGGACTCTTTCTGCATGCTGTGTTTTTCCGTTTGCGTGAGTGTGAGAGAGAAAAGAGTCTGGTCCATCCCCAGAGTTTGAAGTTCATGTTCAGTGTCAGCTCTGAGCCGCTTTGCCAAACATCTGCAACTCATCCTCACAGCCCTCCATCTTACCTCCCGTCTTCTCCTTATCCTCCTCCCTGCTTCATAACACTCGCCGGGTTACTGTGATCAGAGCTAAAGGTGCCAATTTTATTTAGATTTTTTATTTCTAATGTTTGATTAACAGTTTTGGGTTCAAACTTGCTTCACAGCCCTTAGCTCTGCATCCTTCTCGTAGCCCTCAGCCTCTAAAGCCCTGATTTACCTTCACCCCTCTGAACCTAACATCCCCCC
Source organism: Cottoperca gobio (assembly GCF_900634415.1). NCBI lineage: Eukaryota > Metazoa > Chordata > Actinopteri > Perciformes > Bovichtidae > Cottoperca > Cottoperca gobio. Next base: position 9,223,253 of record NC_041373.1, on the reverse strand, counting down.
TTTGGTCTTTTATGGTGGATGGTGTGACATGTTTTCTCTTTCTGTGTCGTAAAAGTGTTTTGTTATCTCTCTGTTTCTCTTCTTCCCCCCCCCTGTCATTCTTCACATCTTCTGCTCTATTTTCCTGGACATTTCTTTTGTCTCTCTTCCTTCTTTCGCCTTCTTTCGGATGGACAGATGAGGAGTCGTGCCCAGTGCACATTGAGGACTAGGTATGGAGTTACGGCTAGATGCTAGATCAGGGTTATATATTGTAGTTTGCATGTACCACAACAATCGCCCTCTTTTGTGTATTACTCATTTTATCTGTTTCAGGATTCAGAAAAATACAGTATAATTCAGTAATTAAATATCTTTCAAAATGTGATGCAGTGTTGCTCTCTCAATGCAGCTCAGAATCTGCCTTACGTTATATTTTCTCCTACTTTCAAGTTGCACAGTAATAGTTGGGGTGAGGTAGCTTTCATTGCTGGTGTTATTTATTATTCATATCCTCAGTGGTCAAGACATAAAGCTATCAATAATTAATTTCATTCCCTGTCTGAAGTTTACCGTTATTCACTTTTGCTTTTAACTGAAATGTAGGCCAGAAGACTGCAGTGTGATAAATGGTAGTTTTGAAAAGGAAATGAAAATGTGTAATATACATAATAGATTTAAAAAACTATAAAAAAAACAAGACGACTAACAAATAATAAACTGAGGCACGAACACTTGTGTGTATGTAATGTAATACATCTATTTTATTTTGTTTGTCTTTCATTTTTAGTGAAAAAATATAATGACAATTGTACAAAATAATGAAAGTAAAAGGGGTAGGTGTAATAAGGTACGGCCTCAGCCTACACCTTTTCGGTCAGAATAAACTTGTAAGTAATAACTTATTAATGTTTTTATTCTTTTTATATGTGTATTTGAGTTGTATAAGTTGAAAACCAGTGTCAAAAAACAAAATACTCCAAAAAAAAGCAAAGTAATCCATTGCACTTTGTCGCATTTTCTTTTTTGATAACCAAGTGTACATTTTTCTCTCTAATATTCCCAGTTTCTCAAAGTCCGAGGTGTCCTTAAATGTCTTGTTTTGTCAGTCCAAAACCCAAAGATATTCAGTTTAATATAAAATGAAATCTCGGCTGAAAAACAGCATTTACTGCCTGTTTTGCATGAAAAATTACTTCAAGCTGTTATCAAAATAGTTGGTGATTATTTTTCTGTCAATCGACTGATCGATTATTCGGCTAACCCTTGCAGCTCTACTGCTGTCTTGCCGCTGTGTCCTCAAAGGTTTGGGAAAATTTCCCTCTGGGTGACAATTTTGCAACATAACTGTCCTCTGTCTCTCCGTCTTCTTCTCTCCTTCAGGTCTGATGTACCTCGGGGGCTACAGGCCTGTTTTGGAGCCCCCCTCCCACCACACCTCCACCAGCAACATCAACATGGAGGAGCTGGGGGCTGAGAACAGGGACGGCCAGAGTCCTAAACATCCCCGCCGCGGACCACTCATTGTGTAACACACTTTAACAAACACACACAGAAACACACAGACTTCTCCGTCCAGAGTCAGCTTACCCTGCCATAGTGCTGCATCGCTGGATACTATCCTGCAGGGAACCCCCCCCCTCCATCCGTCTTGATTGTCGTTGCTGGCGCTGAAACTCCTCGAGTAGAAAGAGGAGGGAAGAGGAACAGAAGGGCATCACGTGTCTGTCGTCTGTGCACTTTTATCTCGCAGGAGTTTCTTTGTTTTTGTTCTTGTTGTGGGATTGTTTAGCCGACTGCTACGTTATTATTTATTACCTGTAGGTCTAACCAATGAGAGCTTTGTATTGTGACACTATCTCTAGAAAAATACATGCTGCTCCTTTCCTCTCCTCTATTACCAGCCAAACAGTCAGGGGCTACTGTGATCGGCAATCTGATTTATTACTAATGTACTTCTTCTTCTCTCTTATAAACTGTATGTTGAACAAGTGTTCGGACACTATTTAAAAGTCAGCTCACACCGGCCTACCTTACCTTGGCGAACTAAAACGTGCTGTTTCCTCTCTTCGGACCAGGGAGCTCACGTCTCGACTTCGCATGCAGCTTTCGACCTCTGCTGATGTTTTCCTCTCACTCAAACAACCTCGGACTTGTAAGGCGGCGGTCGAGCCAAAATGAACAGAAATGGACTGAAAAGAAACAAAAAAAGACACGTCACACAGAATGTAGGACGATGAACGTGGAACTCTTAGAAGGGGAATGTACGTGACATTTAAACTGGAAATTAACATTAACTTTGAACACTAAACTGGTTTTAAAAACACAAAAGCACCCACCATGCCATACTCTCTTTCTGCAGCTTCATCTTAGCATGTCAGTATTACCGTAGTGCAACTGGAATCTTAAGTACCACCAAGCAATAAAGATGCCGAAGCTGCACCTCCTCCTCTGTGCAGTTCAAACTAAAAAATTCAAATCCAAACATTTCAATGTGTTTAGTTTTCATTCTTTTTATTTTAATGTTTCCATTGTAAAGGGATTTATTGTGAGAAACATCACACGGTGAATTAAAAAACCACACTATGGCATTTTGTTCATCCACATATTATCATCCCGACGAGCCCTTCTCTCCTCGTTTGTGAAGCTTTTAGTTGTTTTGGTTTTGTGTAACTTTAATGTAGAGTTCACCTGTTGTTGATGTTCTCCGTTCCCGTGTTTTTTAATTTGTTGCAAAACACTGTGTCGTTTTACTAGAATGTGGATGAAAATATGTGAACAATTAATTTGTAAAGGTTTACACACTCGCATAACGAAAAACTGAAAAGGGACAATATCAACATTTAATGCACTGTTATCTGTTTCCTAGACGACACACTTTGCGGTGCATGAGGCGATAGTAGAGTAAGCATGTTAGTCTAGGTCAGCCCGCACCCTCCTGTAGAAAACTGGATGATGGATCACTGCACACACATAAAGCCGGACCATATCCTTCTGCAGTGTATATCGGTTGCTGGTTCCCTATTCCCTTGACCCGAACTGTTTACGGTCAAGAGGACTGCATTACTATATCCAAGCTGCAAACAGTCATGTGATCACAGTCCGAATGTGAAGATGAAGCCGTTCTCTGGCACCAGTGATATCAAAGGAATGGGTCCCGAATCTGTAAGACCCCCACTTTTCTAGAACTATGGATGAAAATGTAAATGAAAACATCAAACGGACAATAAAGTTTTTGCAACTAAACGGTCACTGAGTGATTTCGTTTTTATTTTAAATGGGGAAAGATTCATCAGTGCAGAGTTATGTGCCTGAACATGTTTCCTAACACGGTCATTTTCACTAAAAACTTTGCTCGCTGCTTTTATAGAATCATTTTTCAAACTCTGCTCTGCAGCATTTTTCTACCAAAGAGCTGTATTTTTGACACTGTTGAAAATAACTTCTCAGGGCCTGAAATCACCTTTACCACAAAAGGAATGACATTAGTTCTCTGCTAAACTTCACTTGCATTTGAAAATGTTTTTTATTCCTAATTTTCCCCCCTTTATATCCATTATATTCACTGTTTTCCAGGACGTAGATATCTTCTATACAAGCAGCAAAATATGGCAAGCCCCTTCTCTCCATTTGTATTAGTTTTGTCCCACTTTGATCTCAAGTTATAAAAAAAAAAAAAAAAAGAATTGTCAACAATTTAAATCAAAGAAACAAAACCAAGAAATAAACCAAAAAAGAAAGACAACAAAACAAAACAAGGAATACTGAAGAATACTTACGTAAAGCTGCACTAATCAATATATTTATGTTAACAATAGATCGATTTACTGTGTTTAATGTAAAAAGGTCAAACCACAGAGAATTATCACACAATTATATAGTTTCCATTTAACTACTGTTTCGCTTCAGTCTCACCACTCATCAGGTGGTTCTGGGTCGGGCTGTTTAGTAAACAAGCTCTACCTGCTCAGCAGCAGCCGGTGGACATAGTGGAGCATTTAGCACAGACAGATATTTCCCTCAGGAGTTGTTAGAGACCAAACACAGCTTAAGGGAGTGGGAATTAGACTTAAATTTAACAAATGGACACATAAGGGACGGGTGTGTATATATATATATATATATAAATATACATTCAGGAAATACATGTTTTATTTAAAGTATGTATTACTTGTACAGACATGTTTATAAGATTTATGTATTTTATTTATTAGTTATTATCATCAATGTATTTGATGATTGATGAGTTGTGTGACTTTTGTTTCCCCGACGAGTAGCCGACTTCCTTGCGATGTCAGAGTCGGGAAACATGTCCGCTACACTGCGACTGAAATCATCGCAGAAACTGAAGGCTTCATTATTTTTAGCGCAAAGCATCGACATCTTTCCCTCAGCTCTGGCCACTTGGTCTGCCTCCGAAACAGTTCTTGTCACTGAAGTCATTGACAGTGTATGTTTTGTGCCTCTTGACGTGCTTGTGCTTGGACGATTGTTCTTGCTGGCGAACATCGCTTATTCCGCCGTGTGCAAAGCTAACATCTGAATGGCACACGTTACAAAAAGCACAAGTTTGCCCGACTCTGCTTTTATTAAATAAGGGAACTGCGTCTCCATCTATCTCCCGTTCACTGAGACTCTCATCCATATGTTTTTGTCTTCTTCTTCTTCTGTGTTATTGTTCCTGTTTTCTTCTTCTGTGTGTTTAACGTTATAACGTTTTTCAGCTAAAGTTAAACATAATACTGCCACCTGCTCTACCGGAGGCCATAATTACGGGAAAATATTTTAACGGGAGAAAAACGGGATAGAAGTAAAAATGCGGGATAATCCCGGGAAAAACGGGAGGGTTGACAGGTATGGGACAGACACATGACTCCAAATGATGCTAGTGTTGCTCTGTGTCTGCCGGATTGTAAATACACAATGATTAACTTACATGTTAACTTTATAAGGTGATACTATGCATGTGTTGTGTTTACATTGTCTTGCGCTGCCCCAGAGTGGACAAAAATATCAATGAATACAGCTGTAAACATGACAATACCCATTAACCATAAGTTGGATACTGGAGACACTCAGATTTGTTTCCCTTTTCCCAGAAGGTGCGGCATTTTTCAGTTCTCGGCTATAAGTAGGTTTGCTTACAATATACAAATATCAATACATTTTGTACTCTTTTGAGAACCACTTGTTTACTCAATTGACAGAAATGTAATCAATTATTTTCATAAACAGTTAATGGTTTTAGTCCTTAATCAAAACATTGGCTAAACATCGACTGGGATTTGAATTTCTTTGTTAATCAAACAAATAGAGTTATAATTAATGACACTGAAAATATTCATTAGTTGATCATAACTTCAGTGTAAGCACAGAAGTCCATTAAAATACAAAACAACTTTTTCAGAAATAAAACTGCATCAGCGAAGTCACTTATTGTCCAAAAAGAGACGTTTAACATGAATAATAAAGCAGCTTTAATGGCTGCCCGCGGTGAGTGGGTTTAAATGGCGTCAGTGTTCATAATGTCATTACCACGTCCTTTTGGTTATCAAGTTCCACTCTAATTGAATTTTACTTTCTCAGATGACGTTGGCTGCTCTGCACGTGTTACAGTAAACATCTGCTTTGTAACTGTGGACACGATCCTTTAGTCAACAGTGTCAAACAGCTTTCTGTAAATTCACAATATGTCTCCTTTCAGATGGATGAATCCTGTCCACCTGCCTTTCCCTTGTTTTTTATTATTTGTTACCTTCAATATCACCTGCCTCGTGAGTCAAACCAAGGCCCCCCCTCCTCTGTTAACCAATTACACATCAATCCCTGCTCTCCACTGTGGGTGCGGTTTTTCATTTCAGGCAGAGGTCAGTCGCTCACAGCCCTGCCCTCATCCACTCAAACCAAAGGCTCTGGCCTTACAGGAGCAACACACACACACACACACACATACACACACACACGCGCACACACACACACACACACACACACACTCACACTCACTCACAGGGCTGCAGATATGATACATGTTGCTTTTCTCCTCCTGATCGTCTTCACAGGTAAGACTTTGTGCGGTATTTTCATGTTTGAGGTGTGTTTGTGTGTTTGAACTAGCACTGTTTGTATCTGATTTATAAACTGTGATGATGTGGAGCCTGCATGTGTTGTCAGAGCTATTTCACAAGATATTTGTAACTGCAAACCTTGAACTAAAAAAGGTCAAACTTTAGTCAAACTCAAAGCCATGACTGCTTTGTTCTGCGCGCTTCACGCTTCATTTAAAGAAGGGAAATATATTTAAACAGATTACTTTAAATGGACCTGAAATCCAGAAGCCCTCCTCTTATCACGGCATCTACATTTCAAAAATGTAAACAGAAAATTACTAATTGCTTTCTCAGCCAGCTAAGAATATAACAGAAGGAATGTTTTTATATTATGCAACAAAAGAAATCAAGAAATGTTAAGCTTCAAATATCTTTAGAATCTATTGGGCTTTCTTATAGGCTCAACAAGGGAGTAAAAAATAAATCAACAACAATAAACTGCAGAATGACCTACAGTAGGTTAGACAGAAGACTATGTAACCATTAATCATTTAATCTATATAAATGTGGAAAATAACTAAATAATGCTATCAGTCAAATTCATCTTTGTTTATTGTGTGTTTTGTCTCTATTTTGGCAAATGAATTACACTCAAAATACGAGTGTAGGTAGCTGGAGAGAGCATCTGTAACCATAACTTTACAAAAGAGTAAATGTATTATCATCCATTATTATTGATACACTGTTATCGTATGTGTATTATTAACAGGATATAAATATATATATATTTTTTAAATATCACGGTTATTATCAATATCGGTGTATTTCCCCCAATCCAGACATCGACTATAAATTAAATTAAATATATAGAAAATAATACAAACCAAAAGCAAAGCAAACTAAGAGACATATATTTTTGTTTTAAGACAAAACTCCTCTGATAACTGTTGTAATATAGACGGGTCGTCCTCTAAGAAAGTGTGCAGTTACCAGGATGTCGTGGACTACCTGAACCTGACCACAGATAATGGTGCGTATAAACTCACCCGGCCCGTTCTGGACTACAACCACCTCACCGTGGTGAAGCTGGACATCCTCCTCTATGCCATCCTGGCTGTGGTAGGTGTACGATTCATCTGCCGAACGTTGCCGTGCATTTGATCTGTTCTGACGGACGTGTGTGTGTTTATTCCCAGATTGAGAAAACACAAACTTTTATTCCTTTCGTATGGGCAACAGTGGTGAGTTTTGATTAATCAAATGAAAAATGTCTCTTCTCGTCATCGGTGACCCCTCAGCTAACACTCTGGTTTCTGGTCTCTTATCTTTCTGTTTATTCACCTTTGATTTACTGCAGATGTGGAACAATGAACGCATCAAATGGGACCCCACTCAGTTTTGTGGAATCACTCATATTTCAGTTCCTACAGAAATGCTCTGGAAACCAGACCTCTTCATCTATGAGATGTGAGCCTGCAGCACACACAGATTCAAAGTGTAGCTGATGAAAAGAGAAAAGAAAGAACAAAGTTAAGAGTTAGATGAGAAAGTTTATCCACTCTCATACTAGAGTGTGGTATCAATCTTCTCATGTAACTCTCGGCAAGAAAGCAAACAAGCGCATTTTCCAAAATGTCTGTCAAAGTATTCCTTTAAAGCAGGGGTATCAAACTCATTTTAGTTCAGGGGCCACATGCAGCACAATTTTATCTCAAGTGGGCCGGACCAGTAAAATCACATCATAATAACCTGTAAATAACTCCAAATGTTCCCTTTGTTTTAGTGTAAAAAACTACATTCTGAAAATGTTCAAATTTGATCTTTTTACAAAACATTATGAACAACCTGAAATTTCCTAAGAAAAAAATGTGCAATTTCAACAATATTAAGCATCAGTTTATCATTTACACATATGTGTTACAACTTACAGATCACAGTGTGTCTACAAAGGCACAACACATTTTGTCACGGGTATCTGGAACAGTTTGACACCCCTGCTTTAAAAGGTATCATAGAAACGGCCAAGGCTCATCTAAAAAAAAAAAAACAGAAATTAAAGAGAGCTTAAAGGGAACTGAATTGGAGGAGGAAACTAAATCAAGTAGCTTAAATTACTAGAGCAAATGTAAAACAGATAATGGGAAATATAAATAATTGTAATAAATGCAGTGTATTAAATTAAAAGGAAATAAAAGGTTTCATAGAGAAAGGGGGGTATTTCTTTCTAGCTGTTAGAGTAATTGAATACCTTGATATCTGCTAATGCTACACACCTACCTGTGTTTGTTTAGAAGGAAAAGGACACCGCTGTGTGGTCACTTTAATTAAAGTACACACAACTGTTTTTATACTATTATTAAGAGCAATAACAAGCTTGATTGACGTGCATTGTTTAAATGTTCTACAAACATGAACCATGAAAAGATTTAGTGTGTGTTTGTGTCTCAGGATACAGAAGGACGACTCCCCTCTGAATCCGTACATGCTCGTGTCGTACGAAGGGGAGGTCTCCTCTGAACAGGACATAAGGGTGGTCAGCACCTGCAGGATGGACGTCCACAAGTTCCCCTTCGACACTCAGAGATGCAACATCACCATTGGATCTGCGGTACACACTGGTGAGGGAGGAGAGTGTGTGTCTGGGCTGAAGTCTGTAGTGTTTTTACTTCCTGTCACTCAAACTTCCTCCCTCTCTCCTCAGTTAATGAGATGCGTCTCTCTCCTTTCTCCAACTCGTCTCGAGCCACCCAGTTTACCCGAGAGGTGATAAAGTCTCAGGGAGAGTGGGAGTTCCTCCAACTGTGCGTCACCAGCAACAACTTCACCTACGGGAATAGACAATGGGAACAGCTCATCTACACTGTACGTTTATATATATATATATATAACGTAACAATGAAATGCAGTTTAGCATTTAACCAGAAGAGCATTTTTACAGAATTTCTGATCTGAAGTTTGTGATCTGGAATAATGTTTTTCACATTTCACGTTCAAGTTACGTTAGGAAGGTAGTGAGGATCCAAGTGCAGTGAGAGCACGAGCCTGACGTTTATTTTCTTTGCATAAACAAAAAAGCACTACAACAAATAAGGCTTTCAATCTAAGTACCTTGGAGACGTCAATCTACGACACAGAAAAACAGAACTAAGATATGCTTTTCTCTGGTACTCACATGTGAAAAGGGATTCAAGATTACTAAGATTATTAAGATTATTAAGAAAACACTATATACACATACACACACACACATATAATGTGTATATATATAATTATATATATATATATATATATATATATATATGTATATACATACTTATATATATAATAACATGTTTTTGTCCACCACTCAAGGATTAATATGCTAATTATGACAATTTAAAACAAATGTCTAATAGGATAAAATAATGAAGGGATGCCATTTTGGATAGACATGGATGTAAACTGCAACTTGACTAGTTCTAAAATATAATCCTGACACCTGGAGTAATTTTCTAACTCCTGACCTTTGAACCTATTTTTCTAGTTCACCATGAAGAGGAGGCCTCTCCTCCATGTCATCAACTTCCTGTTGCCCATCCTGTTCTTCCTGACTCTGGACATCGCCTCCTTCTTCATCGCTGACCATCGAGGAGAGAAGCTGGGCTTCAAAGTCACCGTGCTGCTGGCCATCTCCGTCCTGCTGCTCATCCTCAATGACATCCTGCCCTCCATGTCCAACAAGACTCCACTCATAGGTACTGACTCACAAGTGCACAAGTGTATTGTTCACTGGATTATGATTCATACAGTCGGGAGCACCACTTTTTATTGCCTGTTTCCTCCTCTCAGCAACCTACTGCATTGTGATTTTTGCTCTGATGCTGCTCAGCCTGCTGGAGACGATCTTGGTTACGTATCTTATGGAGAAAGACTCTGCTTCCTCCGAGAAACTCAGGCTGAGGGACGAGTTGGAGGACAAACAGGAGAAAGTCAAAATTAATAACTGTAACACAGGTGAGACCCAGATCACAGACCGATTGGATGCTCCATGAATGAAATGTTTGGAGGAATTTCTAGTAATGATTCTAGTTCAAATCTATAAACCTAATTTTATTAATCAACTATTTCCAGTTTATGAATCCAAATCTGATGAATGGGCCTGGTTTTCAACATTTAAACACTTTTTTTCATAAAACTGCAATAAAATAGAACAACACTAAAGGCCCTGTCACACATATCCAAATACGTCCAACTTTTCATCGGATCGGATTGGAAAAGTGAACGTATACTGATACGCATGTCTAACCTATTGATAGCGCAACACTTACTAATACAAAATGTATCAGACGAATGCCCAACAAATGCATAACGTATACAAAAATATGGCGTGTACAAAATATCGGCAACACGCTGGTTTACGTTGATATAAGGTAAGGTATAAGTAGTATTCGTTAAGAGCTCACTGTGTTACGCTGGGGTGCGTTGTTGAACGCTGATGTTTTGAGCATGTTCAAAATTACCGGACGTACCCGACGTGTGCTTCATAAGATATGCAGACGTTACACATAAGTTACGTTAGACAAACGTGAATACGGAATACGTACGTGAATACTTACCTACGTAAATATAGTACGTAAATAACTACGTGAATACCTACGTGACTACGTTAGAGGTACGTTAGATATAGGCTACGTCGGCTGACGGTGAACCCTACAGCCAACTTATTGATAACGAGTGGATAACCTATTCCTACCCTATGTTAAGCTTATGCCTGACAACGGAGTAACTTATTAAACGTGTTTCTACAGTACAGCTAGCGTTCAGCTAGTGTTTTGGGAGCTTATTGGGTTTGAATATAGTACATAGGGTCCCTATGAGTAGCTCATCCTCACTTCTTCACAGCACGTCTTGATGAATACATCAACCCATCATCAGAGAGCATGGAGGATGCTGAGAGGCTGAGACAAGAGTACATTCTAGCCGTTCTCCAGCATCAGCATGACGTGAACCAAATGGCACTTTTCCAGCTCCGTTGGCCAGACGCTCTGATACGTTTTAAATAAGTAAGTGATAAGCTATCAATAGGTTAGACATATGTATAATAATTTGTTATGTATACGTCAGCTACAACACCGCTGTGGAAAAGTGGGACGCATTTGGACTATTTCATATACGCGGGCGTATGTTTCTGCCATACGGAACTGTGTGACAGGGCCGTGTCTGGCGTGTTCGGCGTATCGTCTGCGTCCTTCGAACGATCACAACTCACCCTTAATTTATATCAACGTATTGCCGATATTTCGTATACGCCAGCATACGTTTCTGCCATACGGATATGTGTGACAGGGCCTTTAGATTCAAAACTATGTTTTCAGTGCTTTTTATGTGCAGAATAATTGTGAATCATATTTCCTGTGCAGACACTCTTGTTGTGACCAACCTGCTGTGTTTTTTCAGTAGAGAAAAGACGAACCTGCTGTTCATGCATCTGCAAAGCGTCTGACGGTGAGAAACAACATGAATTGCTGCCAGTGGCTGAAGAGGTACAGCATTATACGTTCAGATAAAGCATTACTAATGCAAAACAGGTGATAGACATAATAACAAACATAATCGTGAAGTTTCTCCTGTATTCATGCAGGACATTTATATCATTGCACACAAAAATATATTGTCTCAAAAAGGTAAAATTCTGGGATCTTGAGTTATTAAAAGTATGTTTTTTTCAACATCTCAATATGTTTTAAAGTAGGAGCAACCACTCTTTCTGTGATTCCTCTTCCTTTAGTTGTAATTGTATTGTAGTTGTAGTGTTTTTGTAGTGTATTATATGCAGTGTTATAGCACTGCAACACTGCCCTCCATTCTGTTACGTTTCATTTTGTATTCAAACTATTATTTGAATAAACTCTTTATTTCTCTTAAACTAATAGTACGCTTTATAGAGATGATGCTGGAATATTAATTATATTAAACCAACAAAAGCCAATAACTGGGTTTCCATCCACCTGTTTGTATGCGCATTTTCAATTTGTGCTGACTGAGGTGGAAAAGTTGGTGCATTGATGTAAAGAAAAGGCACTGAGGTGCAATGAAAACAAACTTATGAATCATGATGTGCATGAATCTTCTGACTTAAACATCAGATCAGTGTGGAGCGATAAGGTGAATGATACATAAAACAAAGATAAAAGTCATATTTCCATCATGTTTCCACATGGTTTTCCATCATTAGACTCTTTTAATTACAATATTTCGTTATGTCCTTTTCTTCTGCAATGGTTTAGAATAGACCTATTGTTTATCTGAATGAACCATCTCCTAATAATCCTAATATTTGACAGTAGTGGGTGGAGAAGTGCATTCATTCACATTTTCTTTTGCCACATTTTCTTTTGCCAGTTTTCTTCTACATATACATACATACTGTATATACATACACACACATATATATACATATACATGTACATATCCGTAGTCTTGCTGGGAGACTTCAACGCACACGTGGGAAACGATGGAGACACCTGGAGAGGCGTGATTGGGAGGAAGGGCCTCCCTGATCTAAACCCGAACGGTCGTTTGTTGTTGGACTTCTGTGCTAGTCATGGAATGGCCATAACAAACACCATGTTCGAACATAAGGATGCTCATAAGTGCACGTGGTACCAGAGCACCCTAGGCCAAAGGTCAATGATCGATTTTGTAATCGTATCATCTGATCTGAGGCCGCATGTTTTGGACACTCGGGTGAAGAGAGGGGCGGAGCTGTCGACTGATCACCATCTGGTGGTGAGTTGGATCAAGGGGTGGGGGAAGACTCTGGACAGACCTGGTAAACCCAAACGGGTAGTGCGGGTGAACTGGGAACGTCTGGAGGAAGCCCCTGTCCTGGGGATCTTTAACTCACACCTCCTGGAGATCTTTAACTCACACCTCCGGCGGAGCTTTTCAGCCATCCCTGTGGAGGTTGGGGGCATTGAACCTGAGTGGGCGATGTTCAAAACCTCTATTGCTGAAGCTGCGGTGATGAGCTGTGGTCTCAAGGTCTTAGGTGCCTCAAGAGGCGGTAACCCTCGAACACCGTGGTGGACCCCGGTGGTCAGGGAAGCTGTCCGACTGAAGAAGGAGTCCTTCCGGGTTATGTTATCTGAGAGGACTCCGGAAACAGTTGCAGGGTATCGAAGGACTAGAAGGGCGGCAGCTGCAGGGGTTGATGAGATCCATCCAGAAATGCTGAAGGCTTTGGGTGTTGAGGGGCTGTCTTGGTTGACACGCCTCGTCAACATTGCGTGGAAGTCTGGGACAGTGCCTAGGGGTTGGCAGACCGGGGTGGTGGTTCCCCTATTTAAAAAGGGGGACCAGAGAGCGTGTGCCAACTACAGGGGTATCACACTTCTCAGCCTCCCTGGTAAAGTCTACTCCAAGGTACTGGAAAGGAGGGTTCGGCCGGTAGTCGAACCTCTGATTGAAGAGGAACAATGCGGATTCCGTCCTGGTCGTGGAACAACGGACCAACTCTTTACTCTTGCAAGGATCCTGGAGGGGGCCTGGGAGTACGCCCATCCGGTCTACATGTGTTTTGTGGATCTGGAGAAGGCGTATGACCGGGTCCCCCGGGTGATACTGTGGGAGGTGCTGCGGGAGTATGGGGTGAGGGGGTCACTTTTGAGGGCCATCCAATCCCTGTACGCCCAAAGTGAGAGTTGTGTCCGGATACTCGCAGTATGCATATATATACATATACATATATACAATATATATACATATACATATATATACATATATATATACATATACATATATATACATATACATATACATATACATATATATACATATATATACATATACATATATATACATAATATACATATATATACATATATATACATATATATACATATATTAACATATATATATATATATATATATATATATATATAATATATATATATATATATATATATATATATACATACATATATATATATATATATGTATATATATGTATATATATGTATATATATGTATGTATATATATATATATATATATGTATAGATATGTTATATATATATACATATATATACATATATATATATATATATATATAATATACATATATATACATATATATACATATATACATATATACATATATATATACATATATATATATATATATATATATATATACATATATATATATATATATATATATACATATACATATACATATACATATATATATATATACATATACATATGTATACACATAACTTGGCCTGTAAAGAAGTAAACATTCTGCATGACAACATGCACGAGACAACTTTGTCCACCTGGCTTGTGATCCATCATCAGTCTCAGCCGGAGAATAAACCCACTCTAACGTGACTCTGTGACTCCTGGTGTGTGCAGGTTAACAACAGCATTCAGTCACGAGAGTCTCGTGTATTACTGCTGATCCTGGAGGAGCTGAAGGAGCTGCAGAAAACTCTGAATCTACAGCTCAGCTGCAGACACGAAGTGGGGAAGTTCGGACACTGGGCCACAAGAATCAACAGAGCTTTTTTCATTTTCTACATCACCACTGTGTCTCTGTTTCTATGTCTCATCTTCATCGAGTGGAATAGTTAAATTAATACCTCGTAATACCTTAGGTTTCTGTATTGTAACTTTATGTTAACACGTGTTGTGTTGTGCTTATAAAAGCACACATTCTGTATTTACAGTATCTCGTTGCAAATCTATTTTATGTGGTTTAAATTAGAGCTCTTTTCAGTTGAAAGTGAAATTGCATGATCCTGTAGACGTATGTTGCAGAGATTCATACTGTCGAAGAAAGCTTTTTGTTTTGCAATAAAGAAAACTTACCTGCAGAGGCCAGTATAATGCATTGCCTTTGAATATGATTGTATAACAATGTGAAGTGAATAATCCATGTTCATTCACAGCCACAGATACCAGGGTAAAGTAAAAGATAATTGCGAAAAAAGAGAAAAGAAAAAAATGGCTGCTTTAAATCTACTTGAATTTTTGACAATAAAATGTCGATTTGTTAGTTAAAATTAATGAATAATAGAATAATGGAAATATTTTATAACGGAGAGAAATAAGTCTTCATTGGAGGTTAATCCACATATACATCTTCCCTGCTCCATGTTGTTCCTTTTGTTTGCATTCATTCATGTTAAGTGCTTCCCGTTTTATTTTCTTAATCACCTCTTCTCTCGTTTCAGTTCACTTCCTGCCTTTGTGTGTTTTCCCACCAGTTTCGATTGTGTACCCATCCCTGATTAGTTTCACCTGTTCCTCGTTAGCCCTGCAGTCTGCTCAGCTGTTCCCTTTTCCCCATTAGTCAGTCACTGCATATACCGTCCACCTCCTTTGTCGCTTCGTCTTCATTGCATCATTTGTTTGGGGTTTTGCTTCTGTTCCCTGTTCCCTGTTCCCTGTTCCCTGCCTGCCTTTTGGACTCCATGTCTGTTGGCCATTTCTAATAAATCATTGAATTGTCCATGCTGCCTCCCCCTCTGTATCTGCGTTTGGGTCCTTCTCCTGCACTACAAATCGTGACAACATCAATAGTTGCCTTGATGTAAAAATAAAATAAAAAGGTTGATATAATTGTATAAATTAAAGTGCAGCTGTGTCCAGTGATGCACCTCGATGTGGTCACAAACACCTCCCAAGAGCATGTGTACAATATGAGTGAAGAGAAATGTAATCCAATCAGAACAATCGATTGTATATTGTAGATTAAAGAGGAAATTGTACTGCCTCCAATTCAATCCTTCACTGACGTCATATTTTTTACACTGTAATATTTCACATTATCTCTCCACACAGACCAATGGATCTTTCCCTCCTGTCCTGTTTGTCTACTTTTACCTCACAGCTCATTTGTCACTCAGACTTTAAACCAATCATGTCCGTCCTCACGAGCCTGATATCCTTTATGTTATAAACACATCATCAGAAAGGAGGATCTGGTGTTCAGTAACAAGGAGACAAAAACATGTGCACAATCATCACTCAGGCTGCCTATAAAAAGTGCCCTCAGGACTTTTACATGTTTGATTGTTTCGCCACATCGAGTCACATTGAATGGTGTTTTTTTTGTCTGTCCATCACTTTGGTCCAGACTGAAATATCTCAACAACTCCAGACCCTTTTCACAGCAGACATTTTGGCTTGTCAAAAAAAGTGTTAATAATCAAATTGTTCAAGTGAGCCATATCAATGAATGAGCATGCAGAGTCGTGGATCTGGCTCACCTAAAGGGAATCCAGCCATTATATATGTTTTTAATTTCACTTTTGCTTTTTCCTGCTTTGGCATGTCAAAAGGTCTGTGGTGAAATGGGTCTTTTGGATGGATTGCCAGAGAGACATTCATGTTCCCCAGAGGATGAATCCTAATAACTTTGATGATCCTCTACCACCACCAGCAGGTAAATGTTTTTACTTATCCTGATATCTCAACATCTACCGAGTGGTCCATTTGGTCCAACATTATATATGTATGTATATATATATGGTCAGGGTCACAAACGACCTGCTGATGGTGGCTGACGCTGGCTCCCCATCTCTCTTCATCCTCCTGGATCTGACTGCAGCGTTCAACACGGTCGACCATCAGATCCTCCTTCAGCGCCTCCACTACACCATCGGTCTCTCTGACTCCGCCCTGAGCTGGTTCTGGTTCTACCTCTCTGAAAGAACAGAATATGTATCCTTGGGAGGTGTAAGGTTCGCTGGAACCGACAGAACTGAACCCAAAAGCATGACACAGAGACAGGCAGAATACAATATAGTTCAGTTTACTCAGTAATCCAGGCAGGGTCAATTACCGGTAAATCAGTCCAAAAGGCAAACAAATCCAGTAAGGGGCAGGCAGAAGAATCGGGGTCCAGAAACAGGCAGGCAGGGTCAAAACGGGCAGGGAACAAGTGGGAGAGAACTGGCATATATCCTCTGAGAGAACTAATGAGGGAATGAGAAGCAGGTGAGGAGATGGGCTGTGGAAACCAGGTGAGGAAACAGGCTCTCTTTAACAGGCTTGACTTTGGATACATGGAATGTGGGGTGAACCCTCATGGAAGGCGGTAGACGAAGACGGACAGCAGCAGGATTGATGACCCTCGAGTCGGGGAATGGACCCACAAAACGTGGAGCCAACTTCTTGGATTCTACTCTGAGAGGTAGATCCTTTGTAGATAACCAGACCCGTTGCCCCGGCGTGTACAGGGGGGCAGGAATGCGACATCGGTTGGCGGGTCGTTGGTAACGTTCTGAAGAACGCAGGAGTGTGAGGCGAGCCTGTCTGCATGTGCATCGACACCGACCTACGAACGCCTGCACAGAGGGAATGCTGGCCTCACGTTCCTGCTCTGGGAAGAGTGGTGGCTGGTAACCCCGAGAGCACTGGAAGGGTGAGAGACCAGTGGCAGAGCTGGGAAGGGTGTTGTGGGCATACTCGATCCACAAGAGTTGCTTAGACCAGGAGGAGGGGTTGCAGGAAGCGAGGCAGCGTAGAGCTGTCTCCATCTCTTGGTTCATTCTTTCTGCCTGAGCATTGGATTGGGGGTGAAAACCGGATGATAGACTGACAGTGGCCCCCAGCAGCCTGCAAAACTCAGACCAAAAGAGAGAGGTGAATTGTGGACCACGGTCAGAGACCACATCACAGGGCAGACCATGAAGTCGGAACACCTGTTTGAGCATAATTTCCGCTGTTTCTTTGGCAGTAGGCAATTTGGTAAGTAGAATGAATTGAGCAGACTTGAAAAATCGATCAACGTATGACTGTGTTACCGTCAGAGAGTGGTAGGCCAGTGACGAAATCCAATGAGATGTGGGACCATGGACGAGCTGGAACTGGCAAGGGATGGAGAAGACCGGTGGGGGCCTGGTGAGAGGTCTTGTTTTGAGAGCAGACCGGACAGGCCGCGACAAATCCTCTGGTGTCCGCCTCCATGGAAGACCACCAGAAGCGTTGACGAAGCAGCGCTAGGGTGCGTCTCACCCCAGGGTGACAAGCCAGGCGAGACGAATGACCCCACTGGAGGACCTGAGCACAGAGACTGGCAGGAACAAACAAACTGTCATCTGGACAAGCACTGGGAGCAGGATGTTCAGCGTGGGAGCGCTTTACCTTGTCCTCCACGTCCCAAGTTACTGCACCGATGACACATGCAGAAGGAAGGATACCTTCCGGACTGGATGGAAAACTCTCCGACTGGAATTGACAGGAAAGGGCGACGAGTTTCACATTCTTTGAACCCGGTCTGTAGGAAAGTGAAAAGTCAAAACGGTTAAAGAAGAGAGCCCACCTTGCTTGACGAGAGTTCAGCCGCCTGGCTGAACGGATGTACTCCAGGTTTTTGTGGTCTGTCCAGACCACAAATGGCTGCTCTGTTCCCTCCAACCAGTGTCTCCACTCCTCCAGTGCCAGTTTTACTGCCAACAACTCCCTATTCCCAATATCATAATTCTTCTCTGCCGGAGACAGCTTCTGGGAGAAGAAGGCACAAGGATGAACCTTCTGATCCTCAGCCGATCGCTGAGAAAGAACTGCCCCCACACCGGTGTCCAAAGCATTCACCTCCACGATAAACTGGCGAGTGGGATCTGGGAATATGAGAATGGGAGCAGAAGTGAAACGTAACTTCAATTTACAGAAGGCCTCCTCTGCCACAGGGGACCATCGGAAGAGCACTTTCTGGGAGGTGAGGACGGTGAGGGGAGCTGCCACCGAGCTGTAATTACGGATGAACCTCCGGTAGAAGTTGGCAAAACCCAAGAAACGTTGAAGCTCCTTTCGTGTGGAAGGAGACAACCAGTCAGTGACAGCCTTGGTCTTGGTCGGGTCCATCTGGATGTTACCTGCGTTGACGATGAATTCCAGGAATGATACTTCTGAGGTGTGGAATTCACACTTCTCAGCCTTCACGAACAGACGGTTCTCCAAAAGCCTCTGGAGAACTAGGCGTACATGAGTCACATGCTCCTGCTTAGATTTGTAGAAAATCAGGATGACATCCAGGTACACAAAGACATATACGTTGAGCAGATCCCGAAGAACATCATTGACTAATCCCTGGAAGACTGCAGGAGCATTGGTGAGACCAAATGGCACGACTAGATATTCATAATGTCCACTAGGAGTATTGAAGGCCGTCTTCCACTCGTCCCCCTCCCTGATTCTCACCAAATGGTAAGCGTTGCGGAGGTCGAGCTTGGAGAACATAGTAGCACCTTGTAACAGTTTGAAAGCAGAGGAAACTAAAGGGAGAGGGTACCGGTTCTTGATGGTGATGTTATTGAGTCCTCTGTAGTCGATGCATGGACGCAGGGTCTTGTCCTTCTTTCCCACAAAGAAAAACCCAGCTCCGGCTGGAGACGAAGATGGTCGGATGATTCCTGCAGCCAAGGAGTCATTGATGTACCTCTCCATGGCCTTGGTCTCAGGAGCCGATTGCGAGAAGAGTCGACCTCTGGGAGGAGAAGTACCTGGACGCAGGTCAATAGCGCAGTTATAGATTCGATGTGGTGTCTAGGTGGTGGCTCGGGTCTTATTAAACACCTCCTTAAGATCCAGATAATCCTTGGGAACTCCAGAAAGATCTGGAAACTCAGAGGTGACAGGCAGACTAGGAGTAGATGGGGTTGCAGACTTAAGACAGACAGCATGACAATGAGCACTCTACTGTAATATAGTTCCTGAAAACCAGTCTATGTGTGGATTATGTCTCCTTAGCCAAGGAAACCTCAAAATTACAGGCTGATGTGGAGCATGGATAAGGTGAAAGGTGAGACTCTCGCTGTGATTACCTGACAAGGTCATCTGGAGTGGAGTCGAGCAGTGTGTAACCCTGCAGAGTAGACGACCATCTAGTGCTGTGGCATTAATGGGCCTCTCCAGAGCCTCCCGACCTATTATTATTATTGTATACATATTTATATTCATATTTATATATATGTATAGTTATATATGTATATACTGTATATATATATTTATATATTTGAATATGCTTCTAGGACTTTTATGAATTAAAACGTTTTATTTATTAGTTATTTTTTGTTTCAGTGTGTCCCTGCCTTCCTTCACCAGATTTGATCCCAACAGCGTCCTCTGGCTGCGTCTTTGTGCCGCCACAAGGTGGTGAGGTCTGCTTTTTGTTTTAATGCTTAGAATTTTCACATTCTTCTTAATAGTTAGAGTGAGATCAAAGTTGATGATATAAAGCATTCATTTACTTTAATGGCAGCTCCACATTTTCACTCTTTTTGGACCAGACAGTCTATAAATACTTTAAAGAGTACAAGAAACATAAATATAAAATAGGAAAAAAAAGTATTGTGATCTTATTATTTGTATTGTTTTGTTAACGTTTTTTTATGTACATTGAATAAATGCAAACTTTGATCTAAAACTAAACTTCATTAACCATAACCTGTCCTTGGGTGTCTTGAAAGGCGCCTCCAAATAAAATGTATTATTATAACCTTTAATATATGATGCTTCTGTCAATAAAGAAAGTGATAACAGGCATTTAATAAAATTAATCAATTATACATGTCTGTAAGAGAATAATCTATCAGTTACTTTATATACATTTTTAAAGATCTGTAACAATAACATACTGATAATTCAGACAAGAGTTTCAGGTTGTAGTTATAAATTACCAATAATGTAATAACTAATATTAATGTAATTACCAATCATATAGTGACTACTGCTAATGTAAATACCAATAATGTAATAAAAAATGTTGTACATACTGTAATAAGTTATTAGGCTCGGTCATTACATTATTAGCTGGCTTTGAAAAAAACATAAAAAATATAATAATTTTAGCTGATCATTTAATAATTTATTTTCTATATCACCATGTTTAATGTATTATCAAGTGTCAGACAGTCACAGATAAAAAAAATTATGTTGTATAATATAAAATCTGTAACTATTTATAAAGATGCTTTGTCCTCGAATACAAGGACCACCATTTATTTTCATAAAAAATGTAATCTTCAATTATAAATTATAAAATGACTGTTTCAAGTAAACAGTTTCAGAAACTTTATTAAATTATTGACGTTATTACATTAGTAAAAGGAAAAAATATCAAGTTATTGGCAGTTATTACATTAACTGTATTTATTACATTATTGGCTGCTCCAAAGGTGTTACTGACTCAAATGTATCTTTTGTCTCGATGTTTGTACAAAATGTTTATTAGTTGTACTTACTTTTACCACCGAACATCATTAAAGCCCATTTTTGTCTCCACCAGAGGCCTCTCCGCCTCTTTTACCCCTCCTCAAAGACCCCTGAGGAATGCTGTGATGTGGGAGTGACCACATCTGAGACTACATCAGACCCATCAGACTAATGACATTATTAAAAAAACAACATAAACGATTTGTTTTGCCCGGCCCTCTTCCAGTATGAGGTAGACGTGGTGACATTTCCAGACAATACTCAGAGGAGGACATTAACTGTGCAGACGCTCACTTACTTTGGATTCTCACAGGTGTTACCGTCATGATGCTCACTGGTTTCCTCTTTCTGCTCTTCCTCACAGGTAAGCCTGGACAATGTTCTGCATGATGTGTTCAGGTGCATCCTGAGAAATCAGGTTGTATAGAGACTAAACTTATTTCCTTACAGTCCTGTGGTGTTGTTAATTTAAAGAAAATGTTTTGTCTTTTTTTAACTTCCAGAGTAAAATGAAAGCTGAGCTGCCTTTTAGTTTATTTTCTCACTTGTGGCGGCTTGGTGTCTATTGTGAAGGAATGAAGGAGCAGCTGACAAAAATGATTTCCTGGGTTTCCAGAGTAATATCAGAATGTACAAAATACAAATAAATAACAAAAAAGGGAAGCATATGAATATTAAAATAACAGTATCTAAAATATGGCTTATTATAGGAACATTAAAAGAAACAAAACAGTGTTTTAGTAGTAATTAGTAAACACTAATTGTAATTAGTAG
The DNA here is from genome assembly GCF_900634415.1 of Cottoperca gobio. NCBI lineage: Eukaryota > Metazoa > Chordata > Actinopteri > Perciformes > Bovichtidae > Cottoperca > Cottoperca gobio. The sequence continues at coordinate 9,201,251 of NC_041373.1, read as the reverse complement.
TTTTTTTACCCAGATTTGAGCTGAAATTTGTGATTTGATTTGAACAACATGCATTTGGGCGACAAATAGCGGATTCATCTCAGATGGAGAGCCCCATTTAAACTGAAAGTTCTGACAACGCCCATCTCATAATTGTGCTTGTGGCCTTTCAGTGACCACTATCACTGGATATTACTGTAGATATTTGTGAACTGGTTTTTCATGGTTTGATAACACATTATGAAGCAATGGATACCTAATAGAAGACTGATGTCTCCTTTTCTACACTGTAATTTAGAGCACATACAGTAAATCTGATGTCCAAACAAACGTAAGAAGTTCTAATCTTGAAGAAAAGTTAACCACAGCACGTTTCATGATTTCTCTCTTCTTGAGAGTAATTTTCTGAATGTGTCTTGGTGTTTCTGCTGTAGATGGGGTGTTTCCTGAGCGTAACTGCAGTTATCAGGATGTTTTAAACCATCTGAAGCTGACCAAACACAATGAGCTGTATTCAATGACCCGGCCCGTTAAAAATTACAAACGCTCCACACGGGTTTCCCTGGAAGTGCTGCTCTACGCCATTCTGGATGTGGTAAGTGGTTAAAGCTTTGTTGGGTCAAAAGTTCCAATGCTAATTATTATATTTATTTGTCATTTTAATTTATATTCCTTTCAGTTTTATTTGAATTGAGTTGTCAAACTCATGTAGCAAACTGCCACAACTCTTGAGCATATTGGGCAACCACATTTTAAATGACACGATCAATGGTGTTTCACTAATGTTGAACTACAAAGGCAGACAGCAGAAACTACAAACTGTGTCAAATATATGTAGATATCAAAAGAAAGTTCGATAAGTGCTTCACGTTAAAAAACAAAAAACAAAACCACAGCAATAACAATATAAAAGTACTTAAAGATCAATTAAAATAGGAAAACCGATGAAACAGAACAAAAACTAGAAACTCGTGCTCAATATTTTAAACCGCAAAAAAAGCTTGTATAGAAAAAATATTTGTGTTAATGAAAGTGCAAAACTCCATGTATAGCGGACATATTTGTTATACTAATGGGGCTCCTGTAATTGCTTATTTTAGAATACCAATGTGATAAGGTGCTGTTTTGATATTATTGTGATATTGGCCAAAACTAACATATTTTTCTTTTAAGGTATTTTATTAACTTTCATTTTTTTTAGGGAGATTCCTCTGTATGTGGATGCACATGATGCCTTGATTTATAAATGTTTCTTGTTTGTTCTTGTACAACTCAATTGCATTACAAATATGTGTTAATCATAATTGATGGTTTGTTTAAGAGGTGGATATAAAAAGGTATATTAGCATTAGTTATTATATATTGCAGCAGCTTTAACTTGACATTGCTCGCTTGCTTTAGTCTCTTGCTTTAGCTGGCCGTTTAGTTGGCCAGATACACACATTTTGGTTTCACAGAGAGATTTCCAGACAGGATTTATTAAAAATTTTTTCCCAGAGAGCCATTTTCCAATCAGCATCTGTCTGTCAATATGTTTATTGTAAATGCAGATCCAGTTTAACTCTTGTGCCCGACTTTAAAAAGTTGCTCTGATGTCTTTAAAGAACAAAAATGTCTGCGTCAAATAACTTAAAATATCATGTATTATTATTTTCCACTTTAACTGAGTTAACTCTTTTAACCAACTACAGTCCTGATCATCACTACCATGTATTCATTCATTGTTTACATAATGCCAGTGTTGTTTTTATGAAAAGGGGGTGTCAATGATTAGTAACAACATCAATTGTGAGGCATTTTATTTTTTTTGCTCAGGTTACCTTCAAAATGGCTCTAGATTAAAAGCCTGATAAAAAAGAATGAATGATTTTCTGCTGTAAAGGCCGTGGTATCAAACATTTTGGTTGTAATGGGTTTCAGTGGGGAGATTTGTGTCGTTTAAGGGCACCACAGTTTATTCAAGACTTATTATAGAAGCTGAGGGTTGAACTTCCAAAATTCGAAAAAAAACAGCTCCCTTGCAAAAATGTATGCCATATCAGCATTAACACAGTTAAATTGATAAGAAATTTGAATTAGCCAGGATGGGGGGGGGTGGGGGGTGGGGGGTGCATGGCGGAAATTTATTTTAGTTCACCCCTCTCCTTTCCTCCACTCTGTCTCTGACTGTAGGCGTGTGTCGCCAGTATAATTGTAAAAAAAGAAAAGATATTATTATTATAAAAAAAAAAAATTGCTTTATCTACAAACAATTTTGTGACCCCCCCTGCAGTACCTCTGCGGACCCCCTGGGGGTCACAGACCTATGTTCTAACCTATTAATTCAGAGCATTGTGCAGACTGTGTGGACCCTGAGAGGTTTTTACTTTAGATGTGACATTATCTTGTTCCTGAAGTGTTGCAAAGATGTTCACACACATGTCTCTGTTTACAGGTTGAGAAAGAGCAGAAATTCATCCCTTATGTTTGGACTGTCATGGTGAGTTCTGTGATGAGACTGAACTTTAGTTGGGAATATTTTTTCTTTTTAAATGGTAAATTACACTTTTATTACTCTCTCTCACTTTCCCTTTATCTTCCTGTTTATGTTTTCCTCTGCAGAGGTGGCACAATGAATACATATCCTGGGATCCAAATCAGTTTTGTGGAATTGATAATGTTTCTCTTCCTGCTGAAGTTTTGTGGAAGCCAGATATCACTATTGAAGAAATGTAAGTGTGTATGTATACACACACACACACACACACACACACACACACACACACACACACACACACACACACACACACACACACACACACACACACACACACTGCAGTGCATATATTGATTTGTTCAAATGACAAATAATTGATTCTGAAGTCTACAGACGTAATGTCTCTCAGAAGCTTAATTGAGAGAAAAATGAACGTCATTATCCCATTTCCCGATTTTCCTCACTTATATCCATTTTATGAGTGCTTTGTTGTGTTTCACAGATCCACATGCACTCAAACACTTTACATTTATTAAAAGAGCATATTAACTATACGTTTCCATCCACCTGTTTTTATGCACATTTTGAATTTGTGCACAAAAAACCCTGTGTGGAAGCAAGAAATAATAAAAAACAAAAAGATTTTAGGTTTGGCTGAGGTGTAAACGTTAGTAAATCGGTAAAAAAGAAAATGTGACTCAAGTTTCCACTACTTAGGTACAGTATGTTTGGACCGATGAAGAGACTGAAACAAATGCAATGTTTGAAATTTGACTGGCACTCTTGACGTCGTCACCTTGCTGCGTTTTCTTCATCTGAATGGAGTAAAGGATAGTAGTGGATGGAAATTTGCACTTTCTTCTGCAAATTCTATTACTGATACGTATCGGTATTAACTCATTTCACTTTGTAGTAAAGCAGGGGTGTCAAACATGCGGCCCGGGGGCCAAAACAGGTGGGTCCAATCCGGCCCGCGGGATGACTTTGCAAAGTGTAAAAACAAGTTGTTTTGATCATAAAGTAAAATACTGTTCCAGATACCTGTGACAAAATGTTTTGTGCCTTTGTAGATACACTGTGATCTGTAAATGCCAATGTGTAAATGATGAACTAATACTATTGTTGAAATTGCACCTTTTGTTCTTAAGACATTTTATGTTGTTCATAATGTTTTGTAAAAAGATTAAGTTTGAACATTTTTAGGGGGAAAATTTGGAGTTGTCGTTATTTATAGATTATTATGCTATGATTTCACTGGTCCGGCCCACTTGAGATCAAATTGTGCTGAATGTGGCCCCTGAACTAAAATGAGTTTGACACCCCTGGAGTAAAGCATCAATATTTTACGTACTGTTCAATCGTTGATTGCATACTTTCTTTTTTGTGATCAACTGTTTGTTAAATAATCAATACATGCTTTTATTCCACCAATGCACTGTATCACAAAATTAAGGCTGAAGAATAAGTTTCATGGGTAGATATAACAAAGTTCATTATTGATAGATCATGTTTAACTAAATACACACTAGGATTGGAATTAATTGCATACCATAATCTTTTGTTATTAATAATTAATAATTAGACTATAACGTGACTGGTCCACACTAACGTTTCTTTGTAAAGCACCAAAGCAATACGTGTTAAAGTTACTCCACATAAAAATATGTTTCAGTGAGTTTCACATAGTGAGGCATACAGATTTAGAATTTGGTGAAAATAGAGCCCTGTTATTGGATCGATATCAGTGCTTCCATTGTTTTTGAATCGACCTCAAGCCATCATCTGTGTTTTTTGTTTTCACTTGTCTCTATGTGTTCTCTTACAGGACAGAGAAGGACAAAGCCCCTCTGAGTCCTTATCTCACCATCAATGATAAAGGTGATGTTGAAGTCCAGAACGACCAGGTGCTGGTCAGCACCTGCAGGATGCACATTTACAACTTCCCCTTCGACATACAGAACTGCAACCTCTCCTTCAAGTCTGTCATACACACCGGTGAGAGCGTGATGGGTTGTCTCACGGGGGACTAATGTCGGGGGTTGATTCACAAATGAACTGGACATCCACATAGGTGCCGGATTTCCCCTTTAAAGCACACGTCAATGTTAATGGTAAATGTAGTCCATTGAAGCAATCAATTCCTCAGGTTGGGCTGTATTGACTGAGAAAAGTGACACATTTCTCTTTTAACATCAAGGGAAAACGCACAGTAAATACATTAGATAAACGTGTTGTGTAAGTGCAGAAGTAAAGTAAGTGAGTGTAGGAAATAAGTTAGCAAATAAAGGTTAGAATTAAGTTGCAAAAAATATTTTGTCATAGAGAATCATTTCATTTTGCATAGAGCAGTATCAACACCGTCCTGTCATTGGCTGATAGTGACACTGAGAAAGCAGGATTCATGGTTAATTTAACGGGTTAATATGAGTCCCGCCGTAGAGACCTACAGTGTTTTGACTTATAGTTTGTCAGATTTTTACCGTTTATCACCACCAAAACACTAAACAGATGTATTGCACATCATCATGCTTCAAAATGTATGTACGTTTTTAATTCACTTTGTGATATGTGCGACACTGGGAAGGTCAGCATTGTTTCATTACTGAATATGGGATTACTTTGTGTAGTCGGTGTATTTGTAACTTTTATTACACCATAATGCAGCTAGCATCTTCCTGCAATAGACTGCATTGTCCGATCAAATACATACAACTGCAATTTCTTCTCTACATTCAGTAAAAGCCAAACAGCAACCAAGCACCCTTCACAAAGAGAGCCACAGGCTTTGAACCATAAATCAGAATCAGAATCAGAAATCCTTTATTTGTCCCACGACGGGGAAATTTACGTTGCTACAGCAAATAGAGTAAAGTGACAAGAAACAATTAAATAGAATAAAAATACAGTAACAGTAATATAAGTAATATAAGTACAGTCATTGGAGAAAAAAAAAGTGTAGGAGTGAATATTGCACATGATAGTGTAATTGCAAAAGTTATAAAAAGTGAATATTGCACAAGGCATTGGTAATTGCACACTGTCGGAATAGACTTTTGTTGGTGTGGTGGTCTACCAGGGGCCGTGGTGATCGTACAGTCTGACAGCTGCCTGTCACTGAAGGAGCTGCACAGTGCGGACAAAGTGTCCTGGAGGGGGTGGGACATGTTGTCCAATAGAGATGACAGCTTGGCTGTCATTCTCCTGTCACCGACCACCTCCACAGTGTCCAGCGGGCTCCCCAGGACAGAGCTGGCCTTCTTAACCAGTCTGTTCAGTCTCTTCCTGTCAGCAGCCGAGATGCTGCTATCGCAATAACATGCAAAACAAAGCATTACTCACATTGCAGGACAATGTCGGTAAATTAACTCAAACACGCTTCACGGGGCTGTGGACCTTCTTGCTGTTCCTTCTCTCCGTGCGGGGAGCAGCACGACCGTTACCGGGCAGACTGTCCTCACTGCGAGATGGAAACCAACCCGACCTGTCTTGAGACACGGACCTCTTGTTTACCATGCTTTTTAGGTGTTACTTTTTTAAAGTGCCAATTTATATCTATACAACCAATGAGTTTATTTCTTTATTTATATTTGTGTTTACTAGTGCACACAATTGTCTATAGATGTAGCCTCTTCATTTTGCTCTCAAAGTGCACCAGATTCATTTCAAAATGTTCACACTTTTAGTTCCTTTTATTTTTTTTAATCTGAGAAAAAAACCCATTGCATTGTTTTTCCAAAATCATGCAGCCCTAGATGGTAGGCGAGCGAGGTAACTAACAGAAATTAGCCGTCAGGTCTCGGAAATTGAACCTGAAAATCTTAAGATCAGTGGGTTTGGATGTCAAAGAGTTTATTCCTCATTCTAAAGGCCCTGTCACACAGTTCCATATTGCAGCAATGTATGCTGTATTTGCTGCTCTGCACTGGCTCCCGGTAAAATACAGAATATAATTCCAAATCCTTCTCCTGACTTTCAAAGCAATTAATGGTCAGGCTCCAGCATATCTTAAAGATCTCATAGTACCTTATAAACCAACTAGAGCATTGCGCTCCCAGACTGCAGGGTTACTTGTAGTTCCTAGAGTCTCTAAGAGTACAATGGGAGCCAGAGCCTTCAGCTATCAAGCTCCTCTCCAGTGGAACCAGCTTCCAGTTTGTGTTCGGGAGGCAGACACCCTCTCCACATTTAAGAGCAGGCTAAAGACTTTCCTTTTTGATAAAGCTTATAGTTAGGGCTGGCTCAGGCTTGCCTTGGATAAGCCCCTAGTTATGCTGCTATAGGCTAAGACTGCCTAGGGACACCTCCCTGCTCTCCTTCTCTTCCTCTGTCCTCCCCTCCCTCTCTATCTGTATGCATTTATGTAAATGTATGTTACTAACTCAGCATCCGGGGCATCATCCCCGGAGTTTCTGTGTCTCTCATGTGGCAGGTTGCCACTGATAAAGTTTACGTCAGGATCATGAATCGTGGCTGCGCCTACTTCCCTGGTCCTGCCTGACACGAGAAGCCATTTTGACAGTTTCCTGGATTCATCCATACTTTCTCTTTTTTGATCACAACATAATTTCTGTCAAATGGATGTTGTATTTGTACTATGTGGTTTATCCTGTACACACGACATCTATTGCATGTCTGTCCGTCCTGGGAGAGGGATCCCTCCTCAGTTGCTCTCCCTGAGGTTTCTTCCAATTTTCAATTTAGGAAGTTCTTCCTTGTCCGGTGCGAGAGTCTAAGGACAGAGGGTGTCGTAACCTGTACAGTCTGTAAAGCACACTGAGACAAATATGTAATTTGTGATATTGGGCTATATAAATAAATGTGATTATATTTTGATTTGATGCTGGCGCATATGAAAATTAGCATATAAAATGTATATGAACGTATACAGAGCCTATCAATAGCGTATCACGTATTTATACAAAACGAATGGGCAACGTATTCGACGAATGCCCAACAGATGTACATTCCTAGAGTATTCCTTCGCCGTATGGCCGAAATGTTTGCCGGCATATACGGAATATCGGCAATACGCTGGTGTACATTTTTGAACGCTGAGGCCGTGAAACATTTTTGAACATGCTCAAAAAAGATAGGCTCTGTATACGTTCATATACGTTGTATATGCTAATTATGCGCCAGCATACGTTTCTGCCATACGGAACTGTGTGACAGGGCCTTTACATAACATGTCCCCTACTGGCTTATGAATCGAACTTACACCAGCTTACTGTCCACCACACACCACCAGAACCGAGCACTTATCATCCATTCCTTCTTTGTTCTCTCAACTAACACAACCTCACAGTTCTATTTTCTCCCACCTCAGCAAAGGACATTCGGCTTCAGCCAAGCGACAACTCTTCAGAGGCCACAGAGTGGTCTCGAGAGGTGATGCGGACACAGTACGAATGGCTGTTCCTCAACATGACAGTTACTGCCAACAATGCCAGCAATTTGCTCAGCCAAGACATTATCATTTACACTGTACGTATACAGATGTACACAGGGAGACAGTAACTGTGGCATCATGTACTTAATTTAAGTACAGATTGATTTAGTTTTAGATTTATATCTATCGGCCTGTCCATCCATCTTTCCCTTTTTTCCCTCTTTCCACCATACTGTTCTGTCCATCAAATACTTCAATTAAAATTTCCACCACTGATAGAAAAGAAAAGAGTAGAAGAACATGTAGACCTTTTGATGCTGCAGTGTTTATGAGGTATATGTGCAGGCCGCATCTATGGGTTAACATCAACTTGGCATTATATCCTTATTTTTATGTTCTTTCTATGCTGTAAGGTGCTATAAAAATAAGGTTTATTATTATAATAATATATATAATTATTATTTTAATCCAGTTAATAGTTGAGCACATTGGTGCAGATACCCTTGTTGTTGCAGGGTGTGTACTACATAGTATTTCAGGCCCATCAACTATCTGACTCGAACATCATTTCACAGATCACCATGAAGAGACGGTCTCTCCTCTACATTGTCAACTTCTTGGTACCCGTCCTGTTCTTCCTGTGTCTGGATTTGGCCTCCTTCCTGATCTCAGACAGCGGAGGCGAGAAGCTCAGCTTCAAGGTCACTGTGCTGCTTGCTGTCACCGTGTTACAACTTATTCTGAATGAAATTCTGCCTTCCTCTTCAAACAGGATACCTCTTATAGGTAAATAAGCTCAGAGTTGTTACTTTATTGGACTGTCAATGTGTGATGATTTGTCCACATTAATGATGTTGCCTTTCTCCCTTCAGCGGTCTACTGCATTGGGATTTTTGCTCTGATGCTACTGAGCCTCCTGGAGACAATTTTTGTGATGCATCTGATGGAGAAAGACTCCAAAGCATCCCAAGACAACAAGGCAGATAAAGGCCGGAGGGAGGACTGTAACAAAAAAGGCAAGGCCAACTTCAACAACTGTCACAGAGGTAAAACCAAGATCGAGTTGCACCAGCTATTTTAAAGTTCAACATTCAGAAGAACTTAAGTGTCCATTTACTAGTCCTTATGTAGAGGTAGGTTGTTACAAAATATTTGACTAAACTAATGGACAAAATTAGACTGTGTATATATGACATATTTACGGCAGGTGGGAGATTGTTGAAGACGCTTGATCGACAACCTGTTTAATAATGATGTAAACTAGGTAGAACATAAATACCTCTTAACGGGTGGACGGCCCGAGGAGTTGTATTGTGCCATGTACATGTACATTTTATAATTCTGAAAAAATATGTTTTGGAAAGCTGTTTAGATATTGAGATGAAAATCACAACAGCAGGTACAATCAGCTCCTCAAACTAGCAAGCACACTCAAAATCAAAATCATAACTTTGAGCCCACTTCCCTATAAAGCCTCATAAATATGCTCTTTTCAGCAATATTTTTAAAAAAAAAACGCTCCTAAGACATTGCCAGATGTCCACATGTTCGTTTCCGGTAAAAAGATACCCACCAAAATCATGCAGCTGGTGCAAATGGTTGAAGAGCAGCTTTCAATTTACTTTGGGTATGTCGTTTGTAGGTATTTCCGGGTAAATTCCCCCACCCTGTAAGAGGTTTTAAACGACAATATGTAATTTTATGCCACTAGGGGTCTCCAACTCAAAACAATAACAAAAGGCGGTGTTTGGTTGCGTCCAATGCCGATGACGGCAATGTTTAGGGAGAAGCTGACTTTGATTGTTAATTGTTCAGGAGGTTTTTACCTAGAGACGAATAATCCACAGAGGTCTCCTCCTCTCCAAAACAAACTTTGTGATTAAAACTAAGGGCATCCCCCCTCTACTTTATGCCCCTGGCCTGATTAGGCCATTCGGCTCGTGAGATCCCAATGCAAGATGGTCTTTAGTTATGATGTCTTTTAGTCTTTTTCTAATTTGTACATGTTTGTTTAATGTAATATTTTACATTTGGTGGAAATTGTCCTTTCAGAGGAGCAAGAATGGACACAATGTGCGTGTATTTATGATGTGTCTACGTGTGAAACTCCATCTGAACTGCTGCCTGTGACCAAAGAGGTTAGACATGGACTGCACTTTGGCACAAAATGCCAAATCTCAAAAATGATAATGTTACAATCTATAATTGTGTAACCCAGTCAACACAATCACTTTTGCAGGGCAACAGCAGCAAACTGATTGAGGAGTATCATGGCTTGGATAAGCTCTCAGATGAGCTGAAGGAGATGGAGAAAACATTGTTCCTGCTCCTCAGCAACACAAAGGAAGAGGAGAAGCCCGGGTACTGGACCAGAGTGGCGAAAAAAGTCAACAGAGTTTTCTTTATTTTCTATATAACAGTGGTCAGTCTGTTCTTAATTATTATCTTTATTAAATGGAACACTGCATAGATCATTGCTACATAATGAAAACACATTTGTGTGTCTATATCTAGTCCTTCAGTTTATTGCAACTCCTCTTTGCATGTTTTATGTATGAACTGCTCCGGGTGTATTGTAAATTCAAGTACACCAATATGACATCTAATATTTACATGTCCTTAACGTGTTATATGCACAATCTTTATGTATCACAGGTTGTCTAGATTCTTGCAGGAAATGTAAAGATCACTTTGAGGCAATACAGTGCAATGTAGTTAATATTGTTTGCTTCAGCCCACATTATTTCATGACGTATTTATTTGATGGAACAGTTCTGTGATCTGTTGTTTGTACAGTATTGGCTTTGAAAAAATATCAGACTCTTTATATCGCATAAATAAATAATATAAAATAACAAAAACAATGAATACTCCTGTTTTGCTGATTGTGTCTGCTTAGTAGCAGGGAAACGTACATGTTTTACTGTTTGTTTAGATTGTTTGTCTTTATGCCTGTGTTGTATTTAAAGTATGTTCTGTATAAGAATGTTGATTTCACACTTTTCATTGTATAATGCATTGTTAATGTATTTTCAGCACCATTGTGAAAGACAATTTTGCTTTAAATGTGTTTCCTCTGATCAAATAAAGATTATCTATCTATAAACAACTACATCTCATTTTTGTCCTTATACAAACACACAAATTCTTGTTTTTTGTTAGTTGTGGGGACCACTGTTTTTTTTTAAATCACTTGTGAGGACAACATATTTAGATAGGCACAGTTTCTGGTATGCTTTAAACTAAATATAAAGTTCATCAGATTTTTCATCTTTTCTCTGTTAATTAAATGGAATTGCTGTGTATGTGATTGCTACATCTTAAAAAATATTTTAAAAAGATACAATAAACAATAAACAAACTATTGAAACGTACACAGACCGTTCAGTAAACGGTTAGTGGCACAAACACAAAGATGGTTAACGTAAAGGGGCCGACTCCACGTGAACGTTATAAGAAAGCAATGTTATTTTGACGACTCCCAGAGTTTCAGCAGTTTGGTCCAATTTTGCGTATTCTTGCCCTGCTGTCTGTTGGTTGTTTAATATATATATATATATATATATATATATATATATATATATATATATATAATATATTTAGATATAGATATATATCTATATCTATATATATTTATATGAAAAAATGTTTTAACTGATGAATACATTTAGATTTTATGGACCCAGTAGGAGATGCTGGCACATATTTCATTTGAGCAGGTGACTGGGTATTACACATTAAACCATTTAGATTTATATCAATCCAGATATATGGTGATGGCCATAAAATAAACTTAAACAACTGTATCAAAATAAGTGATTTTCAGGAACACAGAGAAAATAACTGCTGTGCCCTGGAAGGGAGGGGAAAGTTTGGCTCAGTGATCAGTCACACCTGAGATTAATTGTATATTTATTGTAAATTGTAGTTTGTTTCCATTCAGACAAAGCTCTGACATTGAACTACTTAACTTGGGAAAACAAACTGACATAAAAATCAAACAGCTTTTGTTTTTGACAGCTAAATTGATTTGGCCACAGGCGGCTAAGTGTCGAGGGTGTTGACAGTTCCTGGGAGTTCCTGGGCGTGTTTCTATCATTCAACTGAGACAAAAAACTAAAAGGGTTGGTTATTCATTTTGCCCATCCCTCTTCTAGTAGGGATATTATCTCTATTACGCCAACACACATTTCCAGACAACACAGAGAAGGCAGAGATGCTCATTAACTTTGAAGACTTCTTACAGACATGATGTTTGCAGATTTCGTCTTTCTGCTCCTCCTCACAGGTAAGCTGGGACAATTCTGTATGATGCATGCAGGTGGGAAATTTCTGTTGCCACCTCTATACAACTCAGGTGAATGGAGTTCTGTTTCTGATTCAGCATTAAAAAGGAAACAAAAGATAATAATACTACAAGCAATGTCCGTTTCCCAAAACTCTTCACAGTGTGGTATGTGGATCATACAGAGTAACAGGTATGCTGTTCCTGGAAAGAGACGTTGCTCTTTACATTTTTTAATTGTCATTTCACAGTACTGTGAGCTCCACAAACAGAATCCCATTTACCTTCATTGTTTCAGGGTGAGTCAAACATCTCGGAGATGGATATCTCAAAACAAGTTAAAACCAAAACTACAAAACTATCTGCAGATGCATTTAATCATGCTGTGTGGGAAAGCAGTATGTTTGTGTGCAAGGAAATAATATTGAATCTAAAAAGTTGTAAACTCTTTTCTGTCAGGTGGAAGTACCTTCAATAACTCAGAGCCTCTTGATGATAAAACATTTGAGGAAAGTATGTAAACTTTAAAAAAGTGCACAGAAATGTTATGTATAAATATTTATTCTTAATTATGAAATTTCAAAACCAGTGACAAAGTGAGAAAAATATGTTTTCAGTAAACTATACTTTTTTTTTGTCAGGTGGAAGTACCTCCAATTACTCAGACTATGATGATGGCACTAGCGAAGGTATCACAGAAGGTAACACAAGTACACAGTTATTATATGTTACTCTAATTCTAAATATTTAGACGTAAGACACTTGTTTGTTAACTCGTTTGGAGTAATAAAATAATATTTTACTGGTGTAAACAGCAAACAGACAAGTATTTAAACATATTAAACATGGTCTGTTGTGAATGCATGACGCTGGCTGACAATAGATGAATTTTGGACAATGTGCAGCAGATGGAACTCAAATGGAGAGCCTATTGACATAACACCTTGCAGTCCTGCCACCACCCATCTCATAAAGACCTTTCAGTGACCACAACCACTGGATATTACTGCAGATATGTCAAACATGTGAGACGTCATTCTGAGTGGCAAATATTTTTACTGAGATGTGCACAAAAGGATGAGAATTGGGAATAGTCTTTGTCAATTAGACCCTATTGTGATATCATATATTTTAGGGGGTTGGTGAAGCTGTAAGTAGAATAATAAAGCCCCCTGTGGAGTCTATACACTGGTGGTGGTGAGATGAAGAGAATGCTGAAGATCTGGATGTGATGAGTAGTGAACCTCTGATGAGCTCCACCTGGGCACTACGTATAATGACTTAAGGTAAACAGGGTGGAGGAGGGCCGCAACGATTTTGTATAAACTGACAGCAACCACATGATTGGCTGATGGAGATCATGGCAACATCTGGTTGGTTTATCTAAACAGTGAACGCCTTTATTGAGCTGATAAAGGAAGTGGGAGGAGATAGAATTATGAATGATTGAATGAAGCGTAAAGATCTTCCTGAATGAACTTACGCTGTCCTGGTGTTTTTAAGGTTTGATAATAAATCCAAAAGCATTGGATACTTATCGACATCGACTAATGTTTGTAATTTATTCAAAATGTTACATAATTAAGAGCACATACACTAAATCTGATTTCCAGACAAACGTAATAGTTCTTAAGTTCCCATTTAAAAGCAAAAATAAAAGCATTTAAGTCGGCATTTCTTTGTTATTTTTTCTTTAAAGAATAAACTCTCTGATAGGGAATGTGTCTTGATATTCTTCCAATAGATATGGTGAACTGCAGTTATTTGAATCTTTTAAAGCGCCTGAACATGACTAAAAACAAGGAGCTGTTCACAATGGCCCGACCTGTTGAAAACCACACAAATCCTACAGTGGTATACCTCCAAATGGCGATCTATGGCATTCTAGATGTGGTAAGTTGTCTTTAAGTGATAATCACTATTTCATCTGCCAAGGAGGGTATGTCTTTTTTTGTTCTATGGAAATCTAAGCCTTGTGCCCATTAGCAAGTGATAATATTTGACATGGATAGTAATATACATGAAAGCAAAAAAGCAATAGGTGTCAGTGATATATGACATCAAATTTAAATGTAGGTTGTTTTTGTAAGTTGGTTTAATAAGAACGAAACACTCCTAAAAACGTATTTTTCGCAAATAACAGCTCTGCATACATTTCTAAAGAGCATACAATTATTTTATACTGATACTTTTGAAAATTACATTTTCTAATAGCCATATTCTAGCACTTTAATGTCTGACACTCTACTTTTATAGGTTACCACTATACAGCCATATTGATGGAAGCAATCCAAGTCTCTATTATCCAGTCGTATGCTCACTACTTCCCAAACACTGTGACCGACAGATAAATGTTTTCCCCTTGGGGCTTACCCTGCTGAGCCCGCTCAGTACTACCAGTCTGTATACTCAGCTGAACTCAACACTTTCTGTACATGCCAAACTGCAGCATATCATGTTAGTGTGCATTGTGGCCTACTTTAGTGGTCTGAATAGTGAGCAACATCAAATACTGGAAGGCGTAGGTGTGGCGTCACCCTTAGACTCAGAAGAATAAATGCAGCTTCATAGTCTCATCAGGTTAATGCAGCGCTATCCTAAATTGGGTTTAAACAGGTGCATATCATTTTCTTCTTTCCAACTTGTCTGGTTAAAGTATATTTTGAAGCTGGTCAGCATGTTAACTTGTATTTTGTATTAAAACTCCCATAGTGCTATGTTTTCTGTGTGGTCAGCTATAGTAAATATGAAATAGTTAATTGTGCTGCTGGAAAGATTCTCACATATTTCTTATGCTTATAGAGAGAGGTTGACCAGACTTTCATTGCTTACATTTGGGTTTATCTGGTAAGTTCTCTTTGAGAAAGACAGCAGTTTTTGATCATCTTCACATGTTCATTATTAGTAGAAACTCAAAATATTTCAATCTTTTCATTCTTTCTTTCTCTTTCTCCCCTTCTTCCTTGCTTCCTGATCACCTTCCTCCCTCGTTTTCCTGTGTAGAGATGGATAAACGAACACATTAGATGGCATCCAAATAAGTTTTGTGGAATTCAACAGATAGTAATTCCTGCTGAAGTGTTGTGGAAGCCAGATGTGATGATTGAAGAGATGTAAGTGTGAATGTATGTGCATCCTGTCGTAGTCAAATCCACACACTCACAACAGTAACTGGTAACAGAGCATGTTACTGTTTAGAAATGACACAAAAACTAAAGCATTTGGATGTCAAAACATTTATTAACAAGTATTAAACATGTTGTATTTTTACAACATCATTGATTGCACATATGTATTGTATTTTTACTATATAATGACATCTGAAAGGTATTCAAAGATATCTTTTAACATTTTGAGAAGATATCTCAGGCTACATTTTGGAGAAATATGAAATATTGCACACATAGATTATATAGCATCTTGCTGAATATTTGGTAACACTTCATAATATGGCCCATAAATTACAGTGTAATTATGTACATTGAGAATGAATATAAACACTTACTGGGTACATACACTGGGGAGGTTAGGGAACAAAGCTGTAAGAGCTTTTTCAGGGAACTTAAATTAAGCTGCAAGTATTTCTGAACTACTGAGTACTAAAACAACATGGTACTGACATATTGTTGCTAAATAACAAGACAGGAAAAGTGGTAAAAATAAGGTAACAGTGCTGATAATGCCGTGAATAATAAAGCAGACTCTCCTTAACTGACTGTTAATCATATTTGAGATGTCGAGATATGTGATGTTGTCATACCCTGTGGATATTGTTTTCTATGTTTAAAGACGAAGACTTAAATAGTACATCATAGATTATGTAGATTTGTTTTATGGTATAATAGTAGTACACAATGTGAAATTCAGTTTGAAACATAAAGCTTGTGGCATAATGTGTATGTTTGTTGTCATACAGGACAGAGAAGGACAAGGCCCCCCCGAGTCCTTATCTCACCGTTTCACACGAAGGTGGTGTTGAATTTAGGAATGACATTATGCTGATAAGCACGTGCAAGATGCAAATTTACAAATTTCCCTTCGATGTTCAGAGCTGCAGCCTCTCTTTCAAGTCTGCCGTATACTCTGGTGAGCCTGTAACCTGTTGTGTTTAAAGGTTTATAGACATTCATCTAATATTTGTATGTTTTGTGTTTGAATGTATATGTGTGCTGTAATAACTTTAACAGTTAATTATCCTATGAGCACACACCAGCACACACATTCCTTCTTTGTTGACCTGATAAGAAATCTCAAAGTTTTATTTTTACTTTCACTTCAGATAAAGAACTATTGTTTGAAGCCATCCTCGACTCTTCAATGATGACTGGGTGGTCTCGCGACATGACGCAGTACGAGTGGTTGTTCATCAACATAACAGCCATCAACACAACCGTCGACAATTTTATATACAACCAAAGCATGATCGTTTACACCGTAAGTATTGATTACATTTTACTGCCAAAACAGGTTTTTTTCAGCAGAAATCTTCATGTAGACTTTCTGCAGTTCCACTTGCTACTTTTACTTTAACCTGCAATATAAAAAGCAGAACAAAAGACTCCTTCTGCCAGTGAGCCGGAGTATTTTATTCTACTTAAACCTGCAATAACAGCATTTATTTTTTCCCGGGGGAAGCTGAAACAAGTTGTGAAAACAGTTGCTTATTTACACATCCAGAAGTTATGAAGCAACATTATAATTCATTTAGAGTCGTGTTTTCTGAACACCTTGCAAATGTAAGACCAATATTCGCTTATCTTAGCTCTTTTTTTACCGACTCATGAGGGAAATATCTGTCTCTTTAGCTGCTAAATGCTTCACTAAGTTCACCTGCTAGATGCTAGTTAGTCTGCTGTTTTGTGTTGGGCAGGTAGTGTTTTTAGAGCCATTTTGGTGAAAACTGCTGCCTGCTGCAGCTGAAAATAACACTTTGAGGTTGCTGTTCCAGTAAATAATTTGAAGGCTTTGTTAACCACTGCAGACTTGAGCAGTATGGCTGCAAGTAACGATTTTCATTATCGATTCATCTGCCGATTAATTTCTAGATTAAATGATAAATTATTTGATTATCGTCTGTTTTTTCAATCCAAAACATAATCATTTTTAATATAATATGAAAACAGGAAATCTCCATATGTCAGAGACTGAAAACAGCATTTTCTGCCATTTTTGCATGCAAAATTACAAATTAACAATTAATCAATTATCAAAATAGATGGAGATTTATTTCTGATCGTTGCAGCTCTAGTGAGCAGATTACCTTTTGTTGCATCCTGGGTACTACATAGTTTCCTTTGAAAAAGGTATAAGAGTATGATAAACCACCTGACCCTTACCCTGACCCAACCACTTTGTCCGCACTGTGCTGCTCCTTCAGCGACAGGCTGCTTCACCCGCGGTGTCTCATCGAGAGATACCGTAGGTCTTTTCTTCCTGCAGCGGTCGAACTGTACAATCACCACGGCCCCTGGTGGACCTCCACGCCAAGAACAGACTATTCCACCACTGTCGTGCAATTACCACTGCAATGTGCAATATTCACTTTTACAACTTTTATCAACGACTGTGTACTTATACTACTGTTACTCTATTTTATTCTATTTAATTATTGTGTACACTTCTCAGCCTCCATGGTAAAGTCTACTCCAAGGTGCTGGAAAGGAGGGTTCAGCCGATAGTCAAACCTCTGATTGAAGAGGAACAATGCGGATTCTGTCCTGGTCGTGGAACAACGGACCAACTCTTCACTCTCGCAAGGATCCTGGAGGGGGCCTGGGAGTACGCCCAACCGGTCTACATGTGTTTTGTGGATCTGGAGAATGCGTATGACCAGGTCCCCCGGGTGATACTGTGGGAGGTACTGCGGGAGTATGGGGTGAGGTGGTCACTTCTGAGGGCCATCCAATCCCTGTACGCCCAAAGCGAGAGTGGTGTCCGGATACTCGGCAGTAAGTCGGACTTGTTCCCAGTGAATGTTGGCCTCCGCCAGTGCTGCGCTTTATCACCAATCCTATTCGTGATTTTCATGGACAGGATATCGAGGCGTAGTCGTGGAGGAGAGGTGTTGCAGTTCGGTGACGTGAGGATCTCATCGCTGCTCTTTGCAGATGATATGGTCCTGATGGCGTCATCGGTCTGTGACCTTCAGCAGTCACTGGATCGGTTCGCAGCCGAGTGTGAAGCGGTTGGGATGAGGATCAGCACCTCAAAATCTGAGGCCATGGCTCTCAGCAGGAAACTGGTGAATTGTCTATTCTCTAGGGAATGAGCCCTTACCCCAAGTGAAAGAGTTCAAGTACCTGGGGGTCTTGTTCATGTGTGAGGGCACGATGGAGCGAGAGATTGGCCGGAGAATCAGAGCAGCGGGGGCAGTATTGCATTCTCTTTACCGCACTGTTGTGACAAAAAGAGAGCTGAGCCAGAAGGCAAAGCTCTCGAACTTCCGGGCGATCTTCGTTCCTACCCTCACCTATGGTCATGAAGGCTGGGTCATGACCGAAAGAATGAGATCACAGGTACAAGCGGCCCAAATGGGTTTTCTCAGACGGATGGCTGGCGTCTCCCTTAGAGATAGGGTGAGAAGCTCAGCCATCCGTGAGAGACTCGGAGTAGAGCCGCTGCTCCTTTACGTTGAAAGGAGCCAGTTGAGGTGGTTTGGGCATCTAGTAAGGATGCCACCTGGGCGCCTCCCTAGGGAGGTGTTCCAGGCACGTCCAGCTGGCAGGAGACCCCAGGGAAGACCCAGGACTCAGTGGAGAGATTATATCTCCTCACTGGCCTGGGAACGCCTTGGGATCCCCCAGTCGGAGCTGGCGGATGTGGCCCGGAGAAGGGAAGTTCGGGGTTCCTTACTGGAGCTGCTGCCCCCGCCACTCGACCCCGGATAAGCGGTAGACGATGGATGGATGGATGGATGGTACTCGGCACTTTACTTTCTTGTTCTGAATTCTGATTTAAAAAATGTCATAGATCAAGATGAGGAGGCGTCCTCTCCTCTACATCGCCAACTTCTTGGTACCCATCCTGTTCTTCTTCTCTCTGGATTTGGCCTCCTTCCTGATCTCAGACAGGGGGGGTGAGAAGCTCAGTTTCAAGGTCACTGTGCTGCTCGCTGTCACCGTGATGCAGCTTATTCTCAATGAGATTTTGCCTTCCTCTTCAGACAGTATCCCTCTTATAGGTAAAGTAGCTGGGTCAGCACATATGTACTGAGTCAATTTGTGATTATTTGTCTATATTAATGGTGCTGCCTTGTCCCTTCAGCAATCTACTGCATTGGGATGTTTGGTTTGATAATGCTCAGCCTCCTGGAGACGATTTTGGTGATGTATCTGATCGAGAAAGACTTTGCATCTGAAGACAACGAGGCAAACAAAGGCCAAATCATGAGTGAGGAATGTGAAGACAAACAGGGCAACTATGATGGAGGTGAGATTGAACAAAAATTCTATAAACCTGTGGATCTCCACTCAATCTATTGTAGTTCAGCTCACTACTGCTATTTTGTATTTTACTGCTGTGATTTTAATACTCAGAAACCTTTACAACTAATAATAGCGACATCATTTTGAAATGCTGTCATTGTGTCAAACATTTCCTTTCAGAGGTGAAGAAATGGACTCACTGTTCTTGTGTCTGTGATGTGTCAGCTGATGAACCTCCATCTGACCTGCTGTCGGTGAAAGAGGTTAGAATTGAGTCACACTTTAAAGGGTCGGTTTGCCCAAATTAAAAAACATACAAAAAGAAATACAAAAGTATAAAAATGGTTGACTTTGAATCTTTTTTATGAGATTGTTTTATTATTTGAGCACAATGAACTAAATTCCATTTTAAGTGAGAAAATATGTTTGTTTGTAATTTGGATGAACCAAAACTTTTATTCTCATCACAAAGGACACAAAACAGGAATGTCAAATGTAATAGTTTGCAATTTTATATGTACCATAATCTTGTTGATTAGCAGTCCACTAAAACACTCCTGCAGGACAAAAGCAGCCAACTGACGGAGGAGTCCAATGCCTTGGAGAAGCTCTCAGATGAGCTGGGTGATGCGGTGAAGACACTGTCTCTGCTCCTCAACAGCAGGAAGGAAGCAAGGAAGCCTAACTACTGGACTGAAGTGGCTAAAACAATTGACAAAGTGTTCTTTGTTGTCTATGTCACAGTGGCCGGTCTGTTTTTAGCTGTTATCTTTACAGTATGGATCAATGCAAACGACGAGTAGTAGTAAAGTTGAAAGATCCCCTCCAGTCAAAAAAGTTTTTTTTCTTGCCCCTAAAATATCTGACCTTTACTTAACTCACTAGAGGTGTTTTCACATTTGTCTACTGAAGGGAGGAGATATCTGTGCACTGTCTGAGATTCAAACGTAACCCGGACAAGCTAGATTAGGTATGTCACAAATTTGAAAGCCAAGCACAGTCTAATACGCAAATGCCGACACATATGGACGGGGACACACAACACCGGCAAAGAAACATATTACCATAGTGAAAGTTTTAACAGAAAACATGGTAGGTTGTGCAGATCCAGAATTTCTCAATGAGTGAGAAAGAGTAGATGTGATTTGAGTCCCTTTTCAGAATTGTTTTACTTTTTATGTTGGAAAACCATGATACATTTAATATTAAAGTGTTTTTTTTTACATACTTTAAAACGTGTCTGGAGGCGGGCTTAAAAACACGATTATGACAATGCTCCAATCAACATGGTCATTATCACATCTGTAGTCCGTCTCACGCCTGTAGTTTAGTTCCATTGGTCTGAACCAAAGTAAAAAGAAAAGACAATGCCATTTCTATTTTATATAGGCGATTGAGGGTTCAAACTGACTTCTTATGAATTAATACAGGGACCCACAGGGGAAAACATTAATCATAATTTATTTCTGATGACTGACAGCAAGTTCTGCTGTGCTTATTACAGAGCCTCTGAAATCAAATTATTACTACGATTAATGTTATCTTATCTTATTAATGTTTTCATTGTGCTAACTAACACAACACATTTTAATCCTCCTTCCTGCACGGCCAGAACCTGCAACTCTTATGTTCACACCTCACACTGTACGGATCAATTGAACGACCACGGTGTAAGCAAAGAAAGTTGTATTGTAGCTCTAGTATTAATAATATATGCCTTTGATATGTAATATGCACAATTCTATGTTCAATGAGTCTATCCAATACATCAAGCTTCTTAAAGAATCATATCTTCTTTTGTGGAAATACAATGTAGTCAATGCCAACTGAGCATGTATAATATAAATACCAAGTGTTCATATCTAAAGACCTGTAAATGTGGTGTGAGTAGTTTCATGTTGTCTTTTTCAGTTTTTTATCCACATTGTATTTGCATTTAAGCTACATTATATATTCATATGATAGAATAAAAGTCCTGTCATCTGGTTCTAAAACATGTTAGACTTTATGCTACTAAAATAAACAATAATGACAAACTTTGTTCTTTTCTTTCTTTGTATGTGTGTTCTGCAGTGACTATTCAGGGGTGCAAGAAATCTACGAGATCTATAAACAGCCATTTGTCCTCTTGAATTTCTTTTGTGAACTGAAAACACACTGTGAAAGGGTTTTAGTTTGAAGACAAAAACATTACAGACACAGGGACGTTGTTATGCAAATTAACCCAAAGGTCACAGCCCTTACCCTTGATCATTTCAGTAAAAATATATTTTGTGACAATGGAAGCAAGCAGTAAAGTGCATTTGGTTTGACCGCAAAATAATCTGCCCACAGTCTGGTGTATATCAGTGATTGGTCATTAAGTCTGCCCAGCCCTCTTCCAGTATGAAGATAAGTGTGGGGTAATATTTCTTGAACACCACATTTGCTGTAAACACCTCTCACTGACTTTGGATCCTCACTGGTCCTGCAGTCATGATGCTCGCTGTCTTCCTCCTTCTTTTCCTCCTCAAAGGTAAGGTTTCTCTCGTCCTCACGACGTCCCTGTTCTGGATAATTCACAGACCTCACTGTGAACAGTTTTCAATGGAATTCCTTTTTACCAAGAAAATGATCTCAATTACAACTATTCATAGTGAAGACTGTGGCTAATTAAGAGTGGTGTGCACACAGATTCTCAAAAGATGTGTGACTTGTTGAATTTTTTTAACGTTATGCTTCGTGGTGTCCAGCGAGTACTTTGTATTAAACATATAAGATGAAAGTGTGTAAAATTACAATGATGTACATGATAGTCAATATACACAGTCTGGTTTATGAAACATCTACACATGGACATTTGCATAGTGAGGAGGTGCAGATATGATGTCATAGTTCAGTGTAAGTTCAGATGTTTGACTTATGAGGCCCTAGAGGAGGGGGGAAGAACCCTTAGCATGACGAGGAGGGGATAAGGAGTGACATGCGCCTGTGGAAAGGGCATGACAGACCTAAACCATGTTGAAGACCCAGTGACATCCTTGGTAAAGGCCTGATATCAGGGAATGTTTTAGCACTCAAGGTGCTAAATCCAGAGGATGAAGAGCTAGCATGTGAACTAAGTTATAAAGAGAGGGGCCAGATCATTACTTTAGCAGAGCTCAGCCAGCTGGGTCCTCTGAGTTTTGATCTGTACTTGTACAAGAATAAACTCTTTTGTATTTGACTTTGCTTCTCTCAAATGATTTTCTTTAACTCTGTTATAACTTGTAAAACAACCAGAACGTCTATAGCTTATTAGTTTTAAAGTGTTAAAGGAAGAGGTCCGAACTTCACCTCTTCACTTTTTTCTACGACAAGTGCCACAAAATAAATCCTATCTACCTCCATTTAACTGAAACAGAAGCAGAAATATATCATAACAGGAATCTCAAAGCCTGGACAACTAAAAACTGCCTGCAGAGTTAAGTGTATTTTGTGTTGTTGTTGGGCAGACTGATGATATAGCTTAATACAGTTTATTACTTCATTTAGACACATGATTGCAAAAGTCTGCAAGAAATTCTCTTTAAGTTGCTGCATGTAAATCAGGTTTTCAGACAGTTCTAAGTGCTGCTGACCATAATTGCATTATATCATGCATTTGGTGGTATATATGGATCTCACATGGAAAGACTCAAAAAAAAAAACTAACATTCAGTGATCAATTAGGTTAGCTAGTACTCCTGCCAACATCCATCTGTGACCACAAGTACCGGATATTATTACAGATTTTTATGAGCTGTTGTTTACGGTCTGATACTGAAAGACTGATCAAAAATGAAAAAACTTCATAAGCTTACTAGTGGCTAACTAGACAAACGTACAGTTAGGGCTCGGAAGTTATAATCTAATGCCTGGAAATCAGTGTCTGTATTTCTTTCTGTTTAAGATCGTCTCTCTCTTAGTGAATGTGTCTTGATGTTTTTAGCTGTGGATGGGGAATCCTCTGAGACAGTGTGCAGTTATCAGGATGTTTTAAAGTACCTGAACTTGTCCAAAAACAATGAGCTCTACTCCATGACCCGGCCTGTTAAAAGCTACAAAAACCCCACACACGTGTCCCTGGAGGTACTGCTGTATGCAATTCTAGATGTGGTAAGTAAGTTTGACATACGTGCTGTTTTTTCATTCATATGAAAGTTGAGTAACACTTGATATGAAAGTCATGTCTATAATGCCAACACCCTGCTTCACTTTCTGCACATTCACACCTGTCCTGGGTGATTGCCCAATACTACCCAAGTCTTGTCCCCTTGACTGCAGTGCATGGTTACATGGTGCCATTGTCAGTTTAATCGGACTTCACGAGCAGTGACTTCTCGGCTCTGATTGGTTGTTTTCCTTGAGGCACACTGGAATCTTGAAATGCCATAAGAACAAGGGGATGCAGAGGAACATGACATTGTTTCACATATTATATGTATCATGCACTAATGTCAGGATATAGTGACAGTTTCGGAAAAAGGACGACAGAATAGTTATTTTTAATAAAGTTACCAACTGCAGCTTTAAAAGCTCACAAGGTCATGCTGTAGTGTGCTATTGATGTTTATAAGACATTATTACATTCAGAAAATGTTTACCGTTTATTGATACATTAGAGCAACTCTCTATTTGTCTTATAACTGGCTAAAGTTATAGTTACAGTTACAATGTGCTCTGTAACCCAAGAGTGAGATTCTTCGTTCAAACACTGTTGTCAATTTGGCATGGAGGTATAAAGCATTATGAATGCTGAACTTATAATACATTATGTCCACCACTTATAATTCTTTATAAACCTTGTTATAAGTTGTCATGTGTGATAGTTCTTATAATACTTTATAGACATGACCTTCATAAAGTGTTTTCTAAATGTATTTGAAGCTTTCTCACAGTTTTGGTTGTGTTGGTAGCTCCGCCATGCTACACATATTTATTTGCTTGTTTATAGAGAGAGATTGACCAGACATTTGTTCCTTACGTTTGGATTTTCACGGTGAGTTTTCTCTTAGAAAAACAACACTTGGTTTAATCCTCATCTCTTACTCTGTTGGGAAACTTGTATTTCTTTTCAGTTTCTAATAACTTTTTGTTCTTAGCCAGACTCCTCTGACTTTTGCCCCTCCTCACTTTCTCTAATTCTCGGCAGAGCTGGCAGAATGAACACATTTACTGGGATACAAATGACTTTTGTGGTATTGAGACTGTTTCTCTTCCAATTGACGTTTTGTGGAAGCCAGATTTAATGATTGAAGAAATGTAAGTATAAATGTATATTAATGCACTAACTCACAAATCCACATAGATACAATGATTAGTGAAATAGGGAATCATGTTACGGTTTGGAAATGTTTAGAAATAACAGCTAAAGCAATTGAAGACACTACTCGAGACATATGCAACAGTATTTAAAGGTATAATAACTTTTTTGTATGTAACTTTTCCAGATTAAATTGTTTTAACATGACTACACCCAAATGTTTCCAGCAATTTTCAAACCTTTAGAAAGCTGCCAAAAGCTGTGAAAAAAATAACTTTATATCTAGTTTAAAGCCACATTTTTACGATACACTTTTTAGATCTTCGTCCATTTTAACTATATATTTTAACCAGACGAAGGGTTTTAGTCATCAGAGGTCAGTTATCAGAGAAACAAGCTGACCAAACATTAGTGTCGGAGAATCGCTGATTTTTAACATGAATTATATTCAGTGTTTTTATTGGTTTTAATCCCAAATAAACCCAATAGTGAATTGCTATTGCTGTGTATAATGTGTGTACGTGTGTTTGCTTATATATCTCTGTGCATTATTACACAGGACAGAAAAGGATAAATCCCCTCAAAGTCCTCATCTCACCCTCTACCATACTGGTTTAGTTCGTGCTCAGGATGACCAGGTACTGGTCAGCACCTGCAGGATGCACGTTTACAAATTCCCCTTCGACATTCAGAGCTGTAACCTCTCGTTCAAGTCTGTCGTCCACTCTGGTGAGCCTGTAACTTGTTCTAAGTTCTAATGTCATGTATATTCACTTTTACAGTTTATTGTTCCATGAACACTCACCACCAGATAATACCACATACTGGACATTCCTTCTTTGTTAACCTGCAAGAAACCTCAGATTGTTTGTTTATTTGATTGTTTCCCCATCAGTCAAGGAAATACAACTTGTTCGCCATCACAACTCATCGCACGTCACAGAGTTGGTCGGCGAGATGATGCGTACCCAATATGAGTGGCTTTTCATCAACATGACAGTCACCAACAAAACTGTCAACATGTTTGAATTCCAACAAGATGTGATGATTTACACTGTAAGTATTAATGTATTGCTCTACATGTCTCAGTAGGAAAAGCACAGGTGTAAATAGTCAAATCAATGTACCTGAATTTCGTTTAGTTGCTTTGGTTTCAGGGTCCGGTTGTTGTGCATGCTGGACTACTGTCATGATGTACTGGGACAATTGGTTGGAACAGGGCATCCCCTGAATTAACAATACGACCAGAACACAGGGAAAGGGACTCAAATGCACAACTCAGAGACAGATCTAGTGTCGGCAAAACAGTCTTTACAAACAGCAAAAACGGGTTTGCTACACGGGAAGGCAGTCAGATAGCAAACAAAAACAGACAAGGAGTAGGCAAAGGCAGAGTCAGGTCACGGAAGCAGGATCGAGGAAAACGGTGGCCCCTGCCTCTCCGTCTGACCACCAGGAGATTCTTGGCGGGAAGGCAGTCAGCTATAGTTCCTGATGAATCATCTATAGAAATTTGAAAACCCCAGAAGACGTTGAACTAGCTTGCGAATAGTAAGGGTCGGCCACTGGGTGACAGCACTAACCTTGGATGGGTCCATCTGAATGTTATTCTCCATTATGATGAATCCCAGAAAGGATACGGTAGGAACGTGGAACTCACATTTTTTGGCCTTAACGAAGAGCAGGTTATCTAGGAGACATTGTAGAACCTGGCTGACATGATGTAGGATTCCTCATTGGGAGAAAAGATGAAGATGTCATCCAGGTAAACGAATACAAGAAGAACGTCATTTGCCAAGGCCTGTAACACAGCTGTAGCATTGGTTAAGCCAAACGCCATTACAAGATACTCATAATGACCATTAGGAGTGTTGAATGCTGTCTTCCACTTGTCCCCCTTTCTTATCCTTACCAAATGGTACGCATTGCGTAAGTCTAATTTGGTAAAAATCTTTGAGTCTTGTAGGAGCTCAAAAGCATATGAGATAAGAAGAAGTGGGTACCTGTTCTTAATGGTGATGCTGTTCAGGCCCCGGAAGTCAATACAGGGTCGAAGAGTCTTATCCTTCTTGTCGACGAAGAAAAACCCTGCGCCTGCAGGCGACGAAGGACGAACAATCCCGGCCCTGAGGGCAGAGTCAATGTAGTCCTTCATGGCCTCTCTCTCCGGGGCTGACAGGGAATACAGGTGTCCTCTCGAAGGTGAAGTCCCGGGAAGCAAATCAATCGGACAATCATATGATCGGTGGGGAGGTAGGGCTGTAGCTCGAGTCTTGGTGAACACCTCCCTGAGTCCCTGGTAACAGGACGGAACCCCGGATAAATCCGAGAAGTCAGAATCAGGGGTCCTACCACACTCGTTAGCGACGGTGGTGGAGAGAGAAAGTCGCTCTGAAGTGTCTATTGAGGTGAGTGAAATTCCAGCCGTAGAGCTGACCGGAAAACATGTAGATGAGCACCCCTTGTGCCAACCTAGTACTCTCCCCGTGGCCCAATACATATGTGGGTTATGCTTAACCAGCCACGGAAACCCCAGGATGAGTGGATGTGCAGATGAGTCAAAAAGATGGAAGCTGAGGTGATAAAATGTTCCAATTCAGAGCAGTAGATACATCTGCCCTTACGGAGCCGCCGCTGCCGCTCCTCTGGAGACATCCGAGTCTGACCAAGCTGCATCAGCTCCTCCATTCCAGCTGTCAGCATCAGAGAAACCGGCAACTGAGCATGTTGACGGGAAGAAGGCCCCAAGGATGAATGGGGTAATCTTAACTGACCCCACTGCCTGATAGAAGAGACTGTGGATCCAGATCTCTCCCATTCCCTCTCCCGGATCCGGTTGTCGATGAGGATAGAAATGGCGATGAGAGAATCCAAATTAGATGGAAGCTTGAGCGGAGCCAACAGGTCTTTAATGGGATTGGAGAGTCCATGCCGGAAGGTGCCAAGAAGAACCTGATCATTCCAACCGCTGTCCGCAGCCAGGGTCCAGAACTCCACGGCGAAATTGGAAACCTGCCGTCTGCCCTGTTGAATGCCCGTGAGGGCTCTGCCGGCCTCTCGGCCCGGAGCTGTATGGTCTCTGTGTAATCTTCCGCAGAGTCTCCGTAAAAACCCCCAGGGATTGACAGATCGGAGAGTCCCTGGCCCATTTGGTCGTAGCCCATGCCTCTGCTCGACCTGAGAGATATGAAATCACGTATGCTACTCTGGCGCGCTCCGTGGGAAAGGAGGCTGCCTGCAGCTCAAAATGTAATCCGCACTGGGTCAAGAAAGCCCTACAATTCTCCGAGTCTCGGGAAGAAACCGAGAAGTCGAAGGCAGGAAACAGGAACAGGATACACAAGGGACAACGCTGGAACTCCATGACACGAAGATACGAAGACGAACTGGCAACGAGGCGGACAAAATACACAGACAATATACACCAGGAAGTGGGAGGGGTAACGAGACACCGTTGGAAGTACTAACGAACTACTGAAAAACACATGGGCAGGAAGTAGACACACTGAAACAAGAGGAGAGGTAAGTAACACAAAATAAAACAGGAAGTACTAAACAAAAATAAACATTTAACGGACAGAAGGAACCCTTACAGAAGTGTGAGGTGTTTACAGACATAATCTTAATGTTACTCATGGGATCAGAGTTTCCATAATTTGGAAATCCTGTCGTGTGAAATGAACAGCGATGGTATATTGAGCAGAAACTTGCAATAGCCAATGAAAGCGAGCTGATATACAGTTAGCTTGTAGCAGTAACTTGAACTAGCCCCATTTGAAACTATCAATGAAATGTTATTTCAAGCTTGCACTGCAAAATGTATATGCTATGCTCATTCCGTCTTCTCAGCCATTATACACAGTTTCTCTTTTTTTGTTTTACGGTGGGAAACAGAAGTGCAACCAGCTGACTACAACAGTCCTGGTGCGTCCTGGTACGCTGGTGCGTAGTTCACTCCTCTCCTTCAGAGCGGAGGAGGGAATATGAATGCGCAAGGCAACAAAAAAACAATCAAAAAACATTCTCTCCGTTGGGGGAATATATATATATTCTTTTTTTTAACAGTGCGCGATCTACACGCACTACACTCGTGATCACGATCTACCTTTTGGGCACCCCTGCTCTAGTGTGTACCAATCTTTAAGCACAAGTTTAAGGCCCATCTTCCTTTTCAGGAGGAAATATTGTGTTTTCTATTGCACAAGATTTAACTGACAACTTACTATTCAGTTAGCAGATTCAAAGATGAAAACTCATAACTCATTGCCAATATCTTATTTCCTTCTTTTCTGCCTTGATCTTTTAATTTGTGTTATTCATTGTCCATATTCCCTTCTATTTATTTTCTATTTAATTTAATCTTTTCCTTCTTTATGTCCTTTTTTTTTTTTGCATGTTTTTTTTTCTTAATTTCTTGCTTGAACTGATCTCAAAATATGTAAAGAGATACATGGTTGTCACCCAATGACTTTTTATCTAAATTCAAATTTTACTTTTCAACTCTGGAATTGTCCCTTTTACATGAGCAGATCAGTGCAGATTACCTGCAGTATGATACATGGTTGCTGTAATTTAGCCTTTCTCAGATGTGTGAGTACATCAACCACCTGACCCTTAAACATCATGTCACAGATCACCATGAAGAGACGTCCTCTCCTCTACATTGTCAACTTCTTGGTGCCCATCCTGTTCTTCTTCTGTCTGGATTTGGCCTCCTTCCTGATCTCAGACAGCGGGGGCGAGAAGCTCAGCTTCAAGGTCACTGTGCTGCTCGCTATTACTGTAATGCAGCTTATTCTCAATGAGATTCTGCCTTCCTCTTCAGAGAGGAGCCCACTTATAGGTAAATAAGCTTGTACTTCATATGAACAGGAACAGCAGAACCTGTACTGTGTGGTCATTTGTCTACATTAATGATATTGCCTTTCTTCCTTCAGTGGTCTACTGCATTGGGATCTTTTCTCTGATGCTGCTCAGCCTCCTGGAGACGATTTTGGTGATGCATCTGATGGAGAAAGACTCTGCATCCCAGGACAGCGAGTGTAGAGGTACAGAAGCTACTTTATTGTTATTATAATGTCCACTTGTATTACTTCTTGAATACTCTGAAAATATATAACTTATAATACATACTGGTTATTTTGTATTTAACATGTCCTTCCAGAGGAGAAGAAATGGATTGCGTGCATCTGTGATTCGTCTGCCGATGAAACATCAACTGAACTGCTGAAGGTCGGATATAATTGCACTTTAGAGGGCTGGTTCATATTTTGTCAAGGTAGTGGTACTACCTTTGGTTTTACTCATCAAGGTTTTGAGATTTCATCTTAGAAATGTCTATTGTGACCTCAATACTGCAGTGGCTTAAAAAGCTCAGCAAACTACAACAAGAAAGCATTTGCAAATAGACAAAACACGAGCCAAATATACGCACCATTTTATCCTGGTCTCTGAAATATTACGTTCCAATACTACGTATTTTCACCCAGACTACTTTTGTTTTTGACTAATCAAAGTCTGTGGAAGTCCGCGTAGGGAGGAAGTCGGGGTAGATTGGTCAAACAAACTCCCAGTAAACCCGTGTTCATGTAAACCAAAAGTCAATGTTGACCTTTTTTCATTTATGTCTGTAACTTCAAACTTACTTATTTTAAGCCAAACCATGATCTTTTACTAAACATAACGAAGTAGTTTTGTTGCGTTTTGGTCTAAATGTACGACCTTAAAGTGTTTAAAACTGCAACCATAATCCGGAAGAAAATCAGTTTCCCTTGAAACGTAATTGAAAATGCAGTTTAGTTGTATCAGAATGTATTTCTGCAGGGTTAAACACATTCACCAATTTGTAAACATACAAACAGAACAACAACAGAAAACACTAGCAAATCCAAAAAAATTGCCGGCTTATTCAAAAGCTTACAACACAGAAAACATTTCCAGAGTGAACCGACTCTTTAATCACTTTAAGCAGAAATATTTTCTGCTAAATATAGCTGCTGGCAGTGTTATTTGGGTAGTAATCATGCTAATTAACCACCAACTTCAAAACCATCTCTGCAGGGTAGCAGCAGCCGACTGACGAAGGAGTCCCATGCCTCAGATGAGCTGAAGGAGGTGGTGAAAATGCTGGCTGTGCTCCTCAACAGCAGGAAGGAGAAAGGGAAGCCCGGCTACTGGACCAGAGTGACTAAAACAATCAACAAAATATTCTTCATTTTCTATATCATAGCTGCCAGTCTGTTTTTAGTCTGTATGTTTTTCCATTGGAGTAATGTACAAGAATAATGGCGCTACATAATGACAAAATATAGTTAAGACTTATTATCATAGTAAATTGCAACCTACAGTAGAAAACATTTCCCTGTATTTAATGTATATACATTTAAATTGTAATTAGTTCAATGCTAAGGTTAAATGAATCCACCAGATACAAAAGAAAAAAAAATTAACAAATAAAGCTTGCACGTGTATAATGGGGTTGCAGTATAAAGGGGTTAATGCATGCTGTGTAATTGTTCTTGTTTACCTGCCCATTGAACAAAGTAGGATAGGCTACATGCTAATATCATAATATATATTATATATATATATATATATATATATATATATATATATATATATTATATATGTAACTGTCTTCACGTTTTCCCTGTTTATGTAGTTGTACTGCACTTTAATTTTGGTTCCTACCTGTATATATATATACACATATATATATATATATATATATATATATATATGTGTATATATATATATATATATATATATATATATATATATATATGTATACACATATATATATCTATGTATATATATATATATACATATATATGTGTATATATATATATATATATATATATATATACATATATATATATGTATATGTATATATGTATACTGTGTATATATATATATATATATATAATTAATTGATTTGATGAAATAACTGTCATGTCATCTGGTTCTGAAAACATGCATCAGTATTTGTAAAGCAGAAATAAAAACAATTTCCTTCTTTATTTTTACTGTAAGCTACATTATGTGTGTTTATGTTGCCGGAAATTTGTTTTGAACAAGTGTGAACGGCGTTTAATGGAGGTGGACTTATTCCCACAATAAAAAGTAGTTATCTACATATACTGTATATTAGACATATATAAACAAAACACACAAACGCACAATGCCCATTTTATTAGGTACTAGGTACACTTGTACAATGTTATTTAATCCAATACTAAACTTCAGCCATAAATTCTACTTTTATGATGCCTATAATGTTGTTTCTTTTTTATGCTGAATGTCCCTAGTATGAAGTTATAGTTGGTGGCTTGAGCTGCATCATATCCAGAGGTGTTTTGTTATAGTCTTTAATATAGTCTTTAAAATAGTGAAATACTTATTTCACAGAACTTGCCTATCAATATATTCACGTTTTACATTTCAATCAGAAACTGAAAATAGCTAGATCTGCATACTTTCAATGGTGACAATGGGCCAAAATGTAAACACATATGGCCTAAAAAACGGGGCTCAAGTTGTAACCTATAACATAACTGACTGGAACAATAAAGTCATACTTTCTGTTTACATCCCCCTAAACTAGGGGTCGGCAACCTTTGCTATCAGAAGAGACATTTTCCACCTCTTCTACCAAATAATATTCGTCTGGAGCCGCAAAACCTATTTAATAACCCATCTTATAAGTTTTATATATAGTTATACTATATTTGTTGCTTTTATGAAATTACAGAATGACAATAAAGGAAACTGTTGAGATAGTATTGCTATTTTTACCTGTTTCAACAAAGGAAAACACCAAACTCTTTTGAAGAAAAGGAAGAAATACACTGGCATGTGTAAGCCTACTTTGAAATAAATGGAACACAGAACTATGCAGGCCTATTTGAGTCCTCAACATATTTGTTGAATCAAATCAAATAAATATAACATAAAAATACACAAAACAATAAAAAATATAATATAGAAATTAAATTAATAAAAAAATATCCCACTTTGAAATAAATAAAACATATAGCTGCAGGGTTGCAGACCCCTGCCCTAAACTAATGCTACGATTATCCACAAAACAGAATTTAGACAAAGAAAAGTAGTAGGAGTGTCACAATATATTAATAAAAAGCTTTGTGATGTTATACTATCTATTTTAATATTTAATATATCTCCTCACTGGCCTGGGAACGCCTCGGGATCACCCAGTCGGAGTTGGCGGATGTGGCCCGGAGAAGGGAAGTTTGAGGTTCCTTACTGGAGCTGCTGCCCCTGCGACCCAACGCCGGATAAGCGGTAGATAATGGATGGATGGATGGTGGGGAGGGGCGCAGTAAAGTTGCTGTTATCAACCATTACCAGTGCATTGCTTGTGCATTTGAAGGCAATCTTGATGGAAACAACCAGACTACATGATTTTGCACAATCATGGTACATAGTAGACACTCAGAACACCCTCTACTATTTTTTTTCTCTTGACTGAGCTACCAATAAATATTTCCACATATTCCATTGAAACCGCAGAAGTATATCTTGGAGGACATCTGGTTGGGAATCGTTGCCTTACCCGACGGAGATTGAAAAAAAACAATGGATTGGTCCTTCAGTTTGTCCAGCCCTCTTCCAGTATGAAGATAAGTGTGGGCTAGTATTTCTTGAACACCACATTTGCTGAAAACACCTCTCACCGACTTTGGATCCTCACTGGTCCTGCAGTCATGATGCTTGCTGGCTTCCTCCTTCTTTTCCTCCTCAAATGTAAGTTTTCTGGATAATCCACAGACCTCACTGTAAACAGTGATCATTTTTTGATAAATTATGATAATTTTGGAAGATGTAGTTTGTGGTGCTGTTGAATAGCATTGGTCTATATTGGGAGGTGTTTATAATATTTGAGCCAGTCACTGATATAAACATGTTGGACAAAATATTTGAAATACAACTCAATGGCACACCACACTAAGGGTAGTATTGTCACTGTACAGTAAGTAGCTTTTATTGGGATGTTGTATTACACTGGGTTGAATTTAGCTAGGTGTACCTCAACAATTACTGCAACTCAATTAGTTAAGACACAGTTTTAAGTGCTGTTTTAAGTGCTGCATCCAACGATTGTATCAACATACATTTGGTGGTATATAGCAGATGGATCTCAAATGGAGAGCTTACTAATAAATAATTTAGTGGTTGAATAGTACTGGTCCAAATGCCGACCAACACCCAGCTCATAATGGCCTCCGCGTGACCACAACCATTGCATATTACTGCCAATATTTGTGAAATGGATTAATATTTAATGATTCACAAAATGTTAAAGGGTCTGTGAAGCTGCTCCTGCGCCCAACACAGCCTTGAGCTAAAAGCTAACATCATCATGCTAACATGCTCACAATGGCGATACTAATATACTGATGCTAAGCAGGTATACTGTTTACGATGTTCACCATCTTAGTTTAGCATGGTAGAATTTGAGAGTAAACCCTCTAATGGAGAATGTGTCTTGATGTTTTAGCTGTAGATGGGAAGTCCTCCAATGGTAGCTGCAGGCACCGGGATGTTTTACAGTACCTGAACTTAACTCAAAAAAATGAGATGTACGCCATAGCCCGGCCTGGTACTGCGGAATCACCCTTAAACATAACACTGGATGTACTACTCTATGCTATTCTAGATGTGGTAAGTGGTTGCTTATAATTATAAATTACAATGATAATTTCGTGTCAAGTTGGCTCCATTTTTCTCTTTGTCTGTGATATAACAAGATATTACAGAGATTTGGCTGCCCACTAGCAGTTCTTCTGTGCCATTCGCGTTTTTGAGATATTTTGTTTTGTTAACAATCATGAAGTGGATCGATATTTTGATTCTCAGGACTATGCTTTAACCTACCTGCGGTCTACTCCTGCAAACCATGCAGAACTACAGGATCAATACAACCAGGATTTACTCCTCCAGTGGAAAACCCAACCAAATGCTGAACGACCAGTGATGAGAGAATTATAAGATTTATTATCATTAACAAAACGGAAGCCACACTGTACCCCATTCAGTTTGCCTGTTGGCTGTGTCCAACCAAGTGTCAGAGAAGACCTGTTCTGAAATACAGCATTGCTTCCACATTGTCAGTTTATAATTTAGCCATGACGTTGATAATATTTTACATAACACTAAGCTACACTTTCTGTACTCAAACAAACTATTTAAACACCGGCACTGTTTCCACTGTCAAGTCGTCTCACACAATACCAAACGGTCAAGCTAAAAGTAAATAAACAACTCAGCATTTAAATCTTTTTGCATAAAATACGCATTGCCTGCATTTCCTTATACCGGTTTAAGTCATTCCTCAAAATCTTGGTGAAATAGCCAAATTTCATTGAATTTGCACTTCTTCATGTCGTGCAGAAAGGTTCTTAAAAGCTTTCTTCCCATGTCTTAGCATTTTCAAGACTTTTAAAAGATTGATTTAAGACATTTTAATACCAATTAAAGCCTCTTTAGGATTTTTAAGGATGCGTGTGAACCCTCTTCTCTGTAGGGTCCTATAAGTGTCCGACTCTTATAATACCAATCTGAGCCTGTCAGTGGCAAAAACAAGCACTTTTAGTGGACATTAGATATAATGCATTGCAGTTACCCTTTAATAATACTTGCACTTTACTGTCTTTGGTATTTAATTACTCATTTAAAATGTTGCACTGTTCATATTTGTACTAAGCCCTAACCGTGTCACAATGTCTGCCTTAATTGTGTGTATTCCTGTCATATTATGTCACTCTGTCCCTCCCTGCAGCCACATTCTCACTCCTCCAAACCCATTCTGCATTATTCTTTACTCGTCTACCAGATGCCCTCAGACTTTTCTCTTGTCATCCCAGATCCTGCTTAGCAATCATATCAATTCAAATTCAAAGCAAATGTATTAATTCCCCAAGGGGCAATTAGTTACCTCATTACTGTCCATTTAGTCAGTCATTTAGCCTGATTGTCTGGAATCGTGCTGATTGGTGGCAGATTCAAATGGTGTTAAACATTTTCTAAACTATAGATACTGTATATTATAAATAGATATATTTATGCAGACTTGCTGCAGGTTTGTTCTGTCTGATTGCTTTCTAATTTAGATTTGACACGTGTTAACTGAAGTGTGTTTAATCATAGTATCCCTGACTCTGGTGAGCCCGTTCAAAACTGTGTCATATGGATTCTGATGTTTGTGATCTCAGTTTCTTGCCAGTCGCCCGTTTGTCTTGCTGGAAAGATTTTCACACATTTCTTTGCTTATAGAACGAGAAGGACCAGAAATTTGTTTCCTATATTTGGATTGATTCGGTGAGTTCCATATGAGGAAGAAGGCACTTTCTGATTGAATTAATTCCCACTTCTTACTCTGTTGGAAAACTAAAATTGATTTTGTTTTAAATTAATTTTCCACCTTGTTTTCCTCTGTAGTGGTGGCAGAATGATGACCTTTTTTGGAATCCTGATGACTTCTGTGGTATTGAGAGGATTTATCTTCCTATTGAATTATTATGGAAGCCAGATCTAACTATTGAAGAGATGTAAGTTTGGATGTACGTGCATGTTCTCACACTCACTAAGCCACACACACACACACACACACTAAACAAGAGTAACTAGTGATAGAGCATTATGTTACTGTTTGTTGAATACACTTTTTTCCAGATGTTTTGTTTTATTTTCCATGAATCACAGTTTCAAACAATAGGATTGTAATTTTATTTATTTTCCCTGCCTGTACACTCTCATTTATAATATGCACCCAGTTTGGAAAAACGGACAGAAGTATCATCATGGGAGCAAAGCAATGTACTGCTGTGGACGCCACGCTTGTTCCGATCCGCAAGTCACACAATAATACAAACAAACTAATCAATCAAGGCAGGGGTAACTCCTGTGTTCCACAACGTAAAATTACTGTTTTTGTCCATAGAGTCTGGTGTCTTTTAAAAGAGCTATATTTGGCTTCAGTTCCCTGTCAGAAAGGGCTGTCTGACGGCGAGGTAAAGTGGTCAAACTATTCAAAATATAACAGATATTTGCATTGCTTGGCTTCTGTGCATAAGCGCCGTAACTAATGACTGTGAGTGTTTCCTTTGAAAAAACATGGAAAAGAACGCAGATGGAGTCCGACCTTCAAAGGTTCAATGTGTAAGATATGCCAGAATTTAAACTTAACACATTAAAATAATGAACTAACATTATCAACAGAATGTGAAGAGTTAACAGTGTTGAGGTTATGTCAAATATGTCTAAGTGTTGTGTTGCAGAGATATCTACTGAAATCAGCCGTCTACTGACTAGCTGACTGACTCAGGGCATGTCAATATTACCGTGATCCCTGCACGTTTTGATAGTTTGTTTGGGTTTAATCCAAAGTGGCAGAAACGAGAAAACAACTCACAGCATCGCCCAATCCTCAACGTTCGCGGGAGGCTACTCCACCGGGAGTAGAGTGGGCGAGAGATACGGGTGTGGTTTTCACAGACAGAGCTTAAACCTAGTCCCAGACTAAAATGCCTGTTTAAGCTGTTCTAACTCTAAGCGACCTGCACAGACTCATCTTAAAATAGTCCTAGATTTAGCTTGTTCTGGATTAAACTAAACTGGTTGCAAGGGGGAGGATTAGAGCTACTCTAGGACTAAATTGAATCCTAAATTAATCCTTCAAGGATTCAAGGATAAAGCTTATAGTTAGGGCTGGCTCAGGTTTGCCCTGGATCAGCCCCTAGTTATGCTGCTATAGGCTTAGACTGCCGGGGGACACCTCCCTGCTCTCTTCCTTCTCTTCCTCTCTCCTCCCCTCCCTCTCTTCTTCTCCCTCTCTATCTGTATGCATTTATGTAAATGTATGTTACTAACTCACCATCCGGGGTATCACCCCCAGAGTGTCTGTCTCTCATGTGGCAGGTTGCCACTGATAATGTTTAATCGTGACAGCGCCTGCTGACCTGGTCCTGCTGGATACCGGGAAGCCTTTTTGACATTTTCCTGGATTCATCCATACTTTCTACTTTTTTTTTCCAACACAACATAATTTCTGTCAAATGTTGTATTTGTACTATGTTGTTTATCCTGTACACACGACATCTATGGCACGTCTGTCGTCTGGGAGAGGGATCCCTCCTCAGTTGCTCTCCCTGAGGTTTCTTCCATTTTTCCCCTTTAATTATGGGGTTTCTTTTAGGAAGTTTTTCCTTGTGCGATACGAGGGTCTAAGGACAGAGGGTGTCGTAACCTGTACAG
The DNA here is from genome assembly GCF_900634415.1 of Cottoperca gobio. Classification (NCBI taxonomy): domain Eukaryota; kingdom Metazoa; phylum Chordata; class Actinopteri; order Perciformes; family Bovichtidae; genus Cottoperca; species Cottoperca gobio. Next base: position 9,163,160 of record NC_041373.1, on the reverse strand, counting down.
TCTGTAAAGCACACTGAGACAAATGTATAATTTGTGATATTGGGCTATACAAATAAATTTGATGATTTGATTTGAAGGAGGCAGATTTAACCTCTGCTTAAATCCAACTGTTTGTTTGTGAGGCAGCATGGAATACTTGGATTACCTAAATGAAGATGAACATGCAAAGCAGAGGCCAGCCAGACAAATACTTGTTGATAGGAGTAATCCATTAAATTACTATGATGAAATAACTTTTCGAGACCGCTTTAGAATGTACAAGGAAAATGCATTGTAAATAATATATTTGCTTAAGTCTAGCCCATAAATAAAGATTTATGGGTACAGCAGGGGGGTCGCAAAACTGTTTGTAGATAAAGCAAATATTATTTTATAAAAGACTCTATAGTCTGCGACTAACTAAGCCAAACTCAAGCCACTTTTATGCTAGAGATTTAGGGGCGGTTTCACAGACAGAGCTTAGTTTAAGCCAGGAATAGGCCTTAATGTGTACTAGTTCATCTAAAACATTTAAGTAACTAGCATAAAAGTGTCTTAAATTTAGCTTAATTAGTCGCAGACTATAGAGTCTTGGAGTAAGGTAAGCAAGACTAAAGGAGAACAGGTTAAGCCTCATTAGGTTAAGTATGAGCACATGCTTATTTTTTAAATAAACTTTTAGTCTCACTTTAAAAAGTATTTAGAGTGTAATTTATATATAGGTCCATCCTAATTACAAATGTGTTACTCCCTTTTTTGTCTGTATGTGCTCCTTAATCTACCAGTTGCTGCCTAGTAATTAATTTGTTCCCCATATGCACAAAATATTTAAAGGTGTAATTTCCAGGCTGTATTTGAAATGTTACCAAATATTTAACCAGTGTGAGCTTCATTGTATAAATGTGTGAACAAGCAGATATGTGATATTATCATACATGTGTGAATAGTGTTTTCTCTATTGAAAGAAACAGTGGGAGAAATTAAGATTTTGTCTGTTATGATATGCAACAAATGTCCCCAGACAGTATTAGCCAGAGATTTCACAGTTATATGTATATGGTACAGTTCTATGCATACTTTAAGTATGTTTGACATGAAGTTATGTTGTATAGACACATAATAAGAATTTCACTTCACATAAATGTTTGTTCTCATACAGGACAGACAAGGATAAGACTCTTCCGAGTCCACATCTCTCCGTTGATAGTATCGGTGAGGTCATACTTAGGAATGACATGGTGGTGGTCAGCACCTGCAAGTTGCACATTTACCAATTTCCCTTTGATGTCCAGACCTGCACCCTGTCTTTCAAGTCTGTCGTGTACAATGGTGAGTACGGAAGCTGTTTGTGTGTTTGAATGCATGTGTGTGTAATGATTTTTACAGTTTACTGTCACCTGAACACACATACTATACATTCGTTCTTTGTTGACCTGCAAGGAAGCCTCACCTTTTATCTTTATCTCCCACCTCAGTCGCGGATATGCAGCTTGTTTCGGCAGGTAGCTCCTCAAGGATCTCAGAGTTGTCTCGCAAGATGATGCGGACCCAGTCCGAGTGGATGTATCTTAATATGACAATCTACAGAAAAACTGTCGACAATTTTGGTTTCCACCAAAGCATGTTGGTTTACACTGTAAGTATTTCTGGACACAGACACGCAGAGGTGGAAAGTCAACGTTCTACTTTCTATTTTCACCTCTGTGTGTCTCAATTACTAAAGTACTTTACTGAAGTCTTTCCATTTTGTGAGTCTTTATTATATACATTATTATTATTATATACATTAATGGAAAATATTAAACATGGATACTCTGGAATATATTTAACTTGACCTTGTTATTCCACTGATGTGTATTACATACCTGTAGGTGTTCGGTTACCCTTTGACTAACGTAAACATTAACCATCAGACCCTTGAACACCATTTCATAGATCAAGATGAGGAGGCGTTCTGCCCTCTACATCGCCAACTTCTTGGTACCCGTCCTGTTCTTCTTCTGTCTGGATTTGGCCTCCTTCCTGGTCTCAGACAGGGGGGGCGAGAAGCTCAGCTTCAAGGTCACTGTGCTGCTCGCTGTCACCTTGATGCAGCTTATTCTCAATGAGATTCTGCCTTCCTCTTCAGAGAGTATCCCTCTTATTGGTAAAGTAGCTCAGGGTCATTACTTTATTACTTGTGGTTATTTGTCCACATTAATGGTGCTGCCTTCTCCCTTCAGTGGTCTACTGCATTGGAATTTTTGGTTTGATGATGCTCAGCCTCCTGGAGACGATTTTGTTGATGTATCTGGTAGAAAAAGACATTGAGGCAGACAAAGACCAAAGTCTGAGTGAAGACTATCGGGACAAACAGGGAAAAGCCGGCTCCTGCAACTGTTTTAAAGGTGAGATTCACTTCTCAGAATAAAATCGTTATTTGTGTTATTTTTTGAATATGCACTAATCATGTTTTGTGTCGAATACAACTTTTCAGGGGTTAATAAATTGACCCACTTTTCATCCACTGGTGAAACGCTATCTGAACTGCTGTCAGTAGCCAAAGAGGTTAGTATTAAGTAGCACTTTTAAAAAAAAGTAATACAATTGTTTGTTTGATAAGGACTGCTTTGACGTAGTATTCTGTGGATTATTGAGTGATGGAGCTTGTGTTTCTCAAAAAAGATTTTGCTGGTGAAATTTCAGCTTTTATCTACTGGATTTCTTTTTTTTGTACCGTCACAGACTCCATTCACTCTCAGTGATGACCTTTTAGTAACCCGACACATGTGTCACAGGTGTTAGTAGGAAAGTAATGGTAGCCTGAAATTCCTGCTTTATGACTGCTTCACAATTTAAAGCTTATTTGTTAAAATACGCTTTACATCCCGACCGACATAATGCTGAAACTTGTTATTATCGATGACTTGTATTTGTGGCTAAGGTTGAAAAGAAATTGGCATGCCTAGATACCTTTCAGGTTACAACTGACACAAAAATGTGAATCTCTAATGTAGCAGCTGTATTTGTATAATCACATTATTTAATTAACTACAGTTTATTTAACTACTTTTTCAGAGCAACAGCAGCCAACTGACCGAGGGGTCCAATGACTCTGAAAAGCTCTCAGATGAGCTGAGTGAGGCGGTGAAAACCCTGAGTCTGCTCCTCAGCAGCAGAAGGGAAGAAGGGAAGCCTGGCTACTGGACCAGAGCGGCTAAAACAATCAACAAAGTTTTCTTTGTTTTCTATATCATAGCTGCCAGTGTGTTTTTTCTCTGTATGCATTTCAGTTGGAATAGTACAGAAGATAATAGTTAAAATGATTCTGATAACTGACAAAGAAGTCATGCTGCCGGTCAATTTGTGAAGAACCGAAGCTGTGGTGAAAACAAAGTCTCTGCCGTCACAGCTTTGGTGTCTCTAACCACAAATCTTACACTTACTCCTACCTGGCCTATACCTAATCCTAACAATCGGGTTCTTGTTCTGCTGCTTTAGCAAAGCTGATGACAAAGGTAGCCTATATTTGGCTGTTCAGGTAGTATTTAATCCTACATTAGTGTTACAACTACACTCATCTTCCCTTTTCCATGTTCCACACAAATGTTCACATCAAACACATTTTATTGTAGTACTCTAGAACACTGAAATGCCATCAATCGGTACACGTAGGTCTTTGCTTTAAGTCTATAATAATAAGGAATTTAGTCGCAAAATTGCATGTTGTCCTACATAAATATATCTATCTCTATCTAACATACATTAAAATATGTACATAACATTATTCCTGCGTGAATCGTATCTAAGCTCTATTCACAAAATTGCCTTCCCTAGGCGCTAACAATTAAAATTTCAAAATCGATGCAGCAGAGGCTGAGACAGAGGTGGGACCTTGGCTCTGGTCGAATAGTCCAAATACCAAAAGAATCAAGTCCTATGTCTTTTCCTAACTACTTTTCCTTGACCTCGATGAAAAACTTCATGGGGTTTAGGAAAGATGAGAAGGAGAAGTGACAAGTCATTGTCACAAATACGAGTCCCAAGTCAGGTCCCAAGTCGAGTTGAGTGTCGAGTCCTAAACAAGTCGTAATGCGCTCTTCATCAATTTTGACCGGCATGTTTTGCATAATGCAATTTGTTTTTTGGAATGCAAACAAAATTATATTTGAATTTCACATGTAAAACTGGTCCAGTGTCCTTTTAACAATTTTAAAACACATCTATAATATTCTGGGTATATAAAAGGTGTTTTTCTATATGGGTTCATTATCATCTTGTTGTCTTTCTGTGGTGTTCCATATATCTGCATTACTCTGTCTGCTTTAGGTATTCCCAATGTCCTGATATACTGGCTCTGAAGAGATGTATACGACTCTTTGTAATGCAAGAATTAACGATAACAACAAAACCTATTCTCTTCGTTTTTCTTTGCATATGCGTGTGTGTGTGTGTGTGTGTGTGTGTGTGTGTGTGTGTGTGTGTGTGTGTGTGTGTGTGTGTGTGTGTGTGAGCGGTGAGAGTGAACCAAACTAGTACAGTTACAGTCTGGAAAACCAAAACAATGAGCTGAAAGCTACTAAAATGCTCCTCAGAGCGAACGGTGCTGCATAGTCGGGGAATAATTCTCTGTGGGTTCATCACTACGAGCAACTCCTTTCACATAATTAGTCAAGAGATGTATTGTTAATAAAACACTATGGATTAGATGCTTCATATAAATCCTCAGTTGAGAAACTGCAGCTGATCCAGAATGCTCTCATCTCTTTTTACAATCGCAATTACAAGTGAAACTGAAATTTTAGTTTCTACTTTTTATTAATGGGAGAAATCCATATTTATAAAAAGACATAAGACGACTCCAAACCTAATAGATAATAGAGTAATCATATTTATACATATTTCTATATTGTACATATCAGATACATAGTTTATTCACTGTATTCATATCATACCTCCAGCTGTTTATTCAGTAAATGGACTGCATTTATATATCGTTTTTCCAATCTTTTTGCGATCACTCAAAGCTTTACAACATATTTCAGCATTCACCCATTCACACACATTCATACAGAGTAAGAGGCTCATTACAAGGTGCCACATGCTCAGTAATGATAAACATTCACACACAATTTGGATTTCAGTATCTTGCCCAAGGACATTTCGATATGTTGACTGCAGGAGCCGGGCATCGAACCACCGGTGGATGACCACTTTACCTCCTGAGCCACAGCCGACCAAATATATAATATCTTACTATAAGCATTACTGTTATTGCCCTCTGCACTATATATTGTATGCTTGTATATCTAAACTGCCTACCCTGTTAATACTGTATATATCGTGTTTATGTACATATGTATTTATACCCCTTACTGTTTATTCCTCATTCCATTTTCCCCATAGTTTATTCTGCACTTTACTGCTTTTTGACCTTGCGGTTAGATGCTAAACTGCATTGTGTTGTCTCAGTTGTCCCAGTAAAGTAAAGCTGAATCTATTATGATGAAAAGAAAAAAAGACTGAAAATGCATCAGATATTAAAAGATACAAATAGAACTTTATAAAAGTTATTGTGCAGCAGTACACAGTAGGAAAGAGTGCAAATATATAAAGTGCAAATACAAAATATAAATAAGGTGCAAGTGTGCATATGTATATGCATGTATATTATTTGTGTATTGTGTATTTATCTGGTTATATTTATACAGTGTTGGTGCATGTGCTGCAGTGTGTGCTGGGTCCGCCGGTGCTGCACGTGGCGCTGTTCGCTTCAACGTCTCCGCGCTGTCGTTCAATCAGTGACGTGGATTTTCATTGAGGCAGTCAGTGCTGCCAGAAAACACAGACTTACCAACGTCTCAGAGCTTTTCCACTAACTTTCTTTACATTTAGAAGTTGGGACCACTCATTTTATTTCCTTCGTTTGTCCCACTTCAGTACAGTTTTGTCACCGCTTTCATAACAGGTGAGCACATCGTGTAAAACGTTCAGGTTAGATAGGGTTTCCTGCTCTCTGCTAGTCAAGTATCTGCAGTACAAACTGTGTTCAAAATCCCCTCTTGTCAGTGTTTATTTTTCATATTAACTCTACAGTGTTTTCTCACAGACTCCAGAATGAGTAAAATCAGCAAAGTGTTGAACCTGAAGGATCAAATCGACGGTAATGAAGCGGACCTGAGTCTGTGTAACCTCACCGAGGTGCCAGTCAGAGAGCTGGTGAGTTGTGTGTGTGAAAATATTGTAAAATTAAACATGAATTGCATTATATGGATGTAATGTAACTTTAAACATAAGGCTGCCATGCTGTGGTTGCAGGTTTCCTGGCTTGAAATGTTTATTACATGTACATTTACTGGTGAAGTTAAACTGAACTATGATTTATCCCAACAGGCTTTATTCACCAAAGTAACTGTTGTGGACTTGTCTTGCAACAACATAACCTCCCTTCCTGTAAGTACAAACACAAATTAATCTATTGTCCACAACCTTTTTAAAATGAAGTAATGTGTACATTGTGTGCATGATTTAAACTATTGTTGGATTTAGCCGATAGATTAAACTTGAGTTTCTCCTTTAAGAATCATGCAGGAAATTTGGATAAAATGGACCATAGAGTGATATTAGCGTTCTGATTGTTGAGATTTAAGGATCATGAGAGGCCTGAAGAGGTAATAGTATCCAGACGAAAGTCAGGAGGAAATGTGACACTAAATCCTCTTCTTTCTTATCCCTTTTATTTATTCCGTAACCCCTCATATGTATCTCGTGACCCAATGGGTTGGGAACTACTGCCTTAAATGTGCTTAATATTTCAAAAATGTAAATGTCATTGAAGTTTCTACAGCTTAAAAAGCTTTAAAATGCTTAAATTCTTTGACAATTAAAGGTATGCTATTACTTCTTGCTTCATGGCAAAGCTTAATGTAACTGTTGTATGTTTTAAAGCCTACAGAGTCAAATGTGGGATTAAACATTAAACATTAAAAGTGACTTGACTGTACTATTTTTAGGAAATATGATCTCCGACATCTTACCTAAGCAAACTCTGGGATTGCTATGTGATACTGACATTCTGCATGTACATGTTTTTAACCCTCTTTAGAGCACTTAGCATGTTAACCCTGAACTTTACCTGCAGACTTCCCAACGTTGGCACTAACGAAGTACAAATATTAAGACTTGAGTTCTTATTTCTTTGGCTCTGTTTCCTTCTTGTAGCCAGAGTTCTGCAACCTAACCCACCTAATGAAGGTGGATCTGAGTAAAAACCAGCTGACCTGTCTGCCAGACGACCTGGGGAACCTGGTCAGCCTTCAGCATCTGGACCTGTACAACAACAAGCTGACTGTCCTGCCGGTCAGCTTCTCTCAGCTCAGGGTGGGTGCCAGACACGACGAGCGCTGTTGCTCATGTTACATTTGTATGTACAGATTGCACCAACGCGAAGCTACAGTGTGTGTGTGTGTGTGTGTGTGTGTGTTGTTTTTATTGGAAACCACGAGATTATGTAAAACGAAAGTTACGTATGTAACTACGGTTCTATAAATCCTGGATGACCGCCAGAGTTCTTAGTCACTCGGAAGATTCTGTAGGACTGATCTCGAAGATGACACCGGATCTTATACATGACCGGGGTCACACGTGACTTTGTTGATATATTCGACCGGCACATGTGCGAGACGGAAGGTATTCAGTATTAAGCACGGCCTCTGGCCGTCAGTAAGGATGAAATAGAAATGTATTTATTTTAGGCTGTTTGTTAGAGAAAAGGGATGAGCTGATGATCTTGTTGTTTCATTAAAGGCATAGATTGACATTTCTATACGCTTATTGACTTTCTTCCTGAGAGTTGGATGAGAACATTGATACCACTCTCAAATCTATGTTAAATATTAAGGTAGCACCAGCAACCTTAGCTTAGCATAAAGACCGGGAGCAAGGAAAAGCAGCTAGCCTGGCTCTGTCCAAAGGTCAAATATCCTCCTACCAGCACCTCTGAAGCTCACTGATTTATTACGTTTTATCTCATTTACTTAATCCGCCAAGAAAACACAAAATGAACTAGTGAGTTTGTTTCCGGTTTGTTCTCAGAGTCTGAAGTGGTTGGATCTGAAGGATAACCCGCTGGAGGCCGGCCTGGCCAAGGCAGCAGGAGACTGTCTGGATGAGAAGCAGTGCAAACAGTGTGCCTCCAAGGTGAGGGACGGAGAGATGAACGATGGAGAAGAGATTAATTAAGCAGTCTTCAGTATCTAAAACCAAAGAACATTTTCTTCCAGGTCCTGCAGCACATGAGAGAACTTCAGGATGAGGTCGATCGTGTACGAGAGAAACGCCTTTTGAGGGAAAAAGGTTGGTATCTGAGCGTCTTTTTATTGAGCCGAAATCATATATAACCTTAGTACCTTTTTACTTACTTTTATGCTTTCAAACTGGTATTAAATGTGGTCAGATTTGTAGTTTTGCTGTCTTACTCTACCTAGAAGAGGTAAGTAGGCAGGGATAGTAATCATAGTGCTTTTGTGGTCCCGTAGCAGTTTTATCTGCAGAGGAGTAAGTGCATTTTATTGATGGCAGAAAACCAGAAATAGAGTTTCTTCTAAACACATCCCTCCATCAGAGCTGGAGAGGAAGAGGGAGGTGAAGCAGAGGGAGCGGGAGGCCAAAGAGAAGGAGGCTCGTAAACGGGAGAAGGCGGAGGAGAAGGAGAAGAGGAGGAAAGAGTACAACACTCAGAAGGCGGCCGTGGCTGCACGGGAACAACAGAAGAAGAAGAGTGAGGAGAAGAAGAAAAAGAACGGACAGGCAGCAGGTGAGACTTCCCGTACACAAGAGAGAAAGGGGTATGACACGCACCGAAGGAATTGCGGTTATATGGCATGCACTGTAACCACTCTGACACCAAGCCATATATTACATACATGCCATAAAAAGTGTCATAATAAAGTATCTCATAAGCTGTTGAAAAAGTAATTGTATAAAATGATGTCAGAAAAGTCATAGTATAGTATGCCGTAAAAACGTGTGGCTGTATTATTTAGTCTAATTATATACATATATTCTCATTGTCGTTGTCCAACAGTCTACACTGTAATAGGGAAGTTAAACATGTTCGATTAAGATGTTTTTCAAAGTAAACGATGGACAATACAGAAGTTTGAAGACCACAGAACGGCGTTTCTGTATTTAAATGAAAATCTAAATATCATTTTGTAATTTCTTGCATTGACAATGTTGGTGTTTGGCAGCTGTCTCATATCAGTTGTTGAACTGTCCTTGATTAGAGAAGTTGTTTCTTTGCAAAACACAGGATTAGTTCTGTTAGAGCCCCCCTTGCCTCTTAGAGTTTTGTTTTCAGTGTTTTAGGAGTTCTAACGTCACTCGCTTCATCTCGGCAGATAAAAAGGCTGCTGTGGAATCGGCGCCTAAACCTCGCCGTTCTCTCATTGGCCTGATGTTCAAGCTCTTCCTCCTGCTGCTACTGGGATTGGCCGGAGTCGCCGCCGCCTGCCGACTGACCGACCTGCAGAAGGAAGCCATGTGTGTGCCGGTCAACATCGCCGTGGACGACGTCCTATCCTGGGCCAAAGAGCAGGAGGGCGTGGTCAGACAAATGGTGCAGAATCTGTCGTCCGCGGCGAAGGAGTTTGTTGAATCCACACGGGCGTCAAAGAACTAAACTCATCTTCCACCATCACCTTCCAGAGCTGCAGGTTTTCCACTCCCACCTGTGAATCCTGGGATTTTTTTTTTTTTTATATGCTGAAATTAAGAATTTCATAGGCAACCCTGCATCCCCTCACCCTGCTGGGAGGTGGCGAGTCTGTTCAGATAGACAAAAGGGGGATTGACAGATGTGTTTAAAATCATCTTAAATTCCTATGGAATTGTTGTCGCTCTTGTACCCTCTTTGTAATACAGCCTGTTTTTAAAGAAGCGTCTTAAATGTCTCCCCGACCAGGTTTTTCGTTAGGGTGCATTATGTGGAGCGTGGGGTGCATTTGAGATGTTCAGAGAAACGTCAGGTGGCCCCGTCTGTGCTACACTGGAGTGCTGAGTCACGTGTTAGCTGCCGGTCAGAGTTGTGCATAAGCTGGTGTTGGATGTGGAACATCTGAGCATGTGCAGTGAAGGCTGTGTGAATGTAGAGCGCACTCGTCTGTGGCCTCCTCTGTTTTTATAGTCTTAAATCAGTCGAACCAGCTCTCCCATCTTGCAGCTAATACACATCGGGCCTCATGCAGGAAGCAATAAACAAACAACTTTCCTCTTATTTTTGTTCTTATTTTGTTCGTAGCCATAGATTTCTGGGATTCAGCAATGTTTTTGTTTACAGACAATTTTTACGAGTTGTCGAGAGCACACTTTGTGTAAGTGCACAAAGTGTTTGTCCAACATATGTTGTAAATTTGAGGTACATAAAAAGCCCATGAATATCCTATCACATTTAGATTTATGTTTGTGATTGGATTATTACATTTGTGGGCTAAAGAAATGTTGATCCCAGTTAGCAGTTTAAAGACTGTTGGAAGATGATATTGCGTGCGCTCAGTTTGCTGTAACACCAGTACTGACAAATCCCATGTTTACTTTGTTTAGGTTTATTTAACAGGACCTCATGCAGCCTTTATTTAGTGTCGTCTTTTGTGCCAGAGGGTTTGCACACGGCACAACATCACACACCTCCAATTTATGATCAAGCAGATTAATCATTCAAAAATACAAGAGAGTTTTAAGAGAACAATGCTGCGTGAGGCTCAATGTGTGGCATGCAAACTAGAGCCCAACTTTATAGAGTGGACTTTTATCATCACGGTATAACGATCTCATGTGAGTAAATATTGGCGAACCTACAGCAGGACAGAAATGCCAAAGATGTTTGAAGTCATTTAGAAACAGTGTTGTCATTAGAGCTGCAACTAACGATTATTTTCATTATCAATTAATCTGCCGATTATTTTCTAGATTAATCGTTTGGTGTAAAAAAAATGGCCTTCCCAGTTTCTCAAAGTGCAAGGTGATTACATTAGTTTAGTTTTTAGTCTAAAATCCGAAGATATTCAGTTTAATGATATAAAACAGGGATACAAATGGAAATCTCCATATTTGTGGGATTGAAAAATGCATTTCCTTCCATTTTTGCATGAAACATTACTTTGTCGATCGACTAATCGTTGCAGCTTTTAGTTCTTACAAACTTTGTCCAGCAGAGAGCAAAATGTCCCGCTCACTGTATGATTAAATAATTTACAAATGTAGTTATTTATTATTTTAATGACTTGACTAATTGTTTCAACTCTAATTTATGCTTTAAAAAAACAATATCGTCCGATTTTTCTTAAATAGTTTTGTGTATTGACCTCAATCTGGTTTCAGTTCGGCTCTTCCCAGAGCACAAACTGCATTTCATACCAACAATTATGCTTGTTTGCTACAAATGCTGTCTACATCGAATATACATTTTTACTAATTATGCTGTTTTACACCTTTGGCACTATTTTACCTACTTTCCATTCGATCCATCACACTATACATCAAGACACTACAGTATTTCATCAAAGTGAAATTAGTGTAATGAGAACTTTCAACTCAGATCTGCACATAATACCCGTTACCACACAGAAATATCAGAATCGACACAAAGATATTCAGACCTGATGTTCACTGTGATGGATGGATTACACGTGTTACATTTCAAGACTCTGCCCATTTGATTGTTAATACAGCACAGACTAAATGGAAACCAGTAGCTGCATGGAAGGTAGGAAAAGTACAAAAAAAGGCAGCAAAATGAGCAAACAAAGGGTCATCTTTAGTATAAAGTATACATGTTTTGTTGTTAAGGGGATATTGCTTGTTAAAACCGATGTATTGTTACAGTTCACTCAGAATGGTATAATTGGGACCAAGAGCAACTAGTGGTCCAAAGTCTAAAATGCCTTTGTTCTTGTAATCTTTAAACTAAAGAAAATAAAAAGGCAACTGGCAGATTATTTTGTGGTTCATTGAGTGAAACTGGTGACTTTTAAAATGCAACTTGTTTTCATATGTCGGGAAATCTTCTTTCAAAAAGGCTGCCTTTGCTGCTGCTGCGGTTCTTGTACAGCTTTGTTCATGTTCTCATTGTCAGCGTTAATAAATGGCTATGCACTGCAAAACATATGCGTCTGATTGTGTAACTGAAGCAGAAAGGTGGTGACTACATCTCGAGTTAGGACTTTGGAATCTACAATGTAAAAGTAATTAAACGGCACATACTGAGTTTGCTAACTTTGGCCAGGCTCGTATAGTTGAGGTAGAAACATATCGATCTCTAAAGCTCGGCAAGAAAGTGAATAGTATTTTCCAAAATGTCAAACTTTTCCTTTCAGTTTCTTAGAGTTGTGTCCAAATTCAAACTGAGTAAATGTTGCTTGGCAACACACTGCAGTTTTAAAGAATGCCGAAGATAATTATTTGGATTTCATGCCAACTTGGAAGTTTTCGTCCCCTATAATCTTTCCAATGGGGATGAGGATGCTGCGGGATGGGACGGAAAACCATTGAAAAAGTAGGCTAAGCTAGTAATGTAACTAAGCTAGTAACAAGTATTTGGGGACAGAAATATATTGACTTGCAGTGAATGAAAACTATCACCACAAGGTACATTTAGAAGCTACTCTGGAGCTTTTGATCGTATTACATGATCATCAGTTGTCACAGAACTGTGGCTGTTAACATTTCTGCACTTTAAAAAAAGACTTGTCGTCGTCCTCGTGTTTGCTGGAAAGCTCGGGTGATGAAGATCATGTGATGTGACAGAGCTCCAGAACAAAACTGTTTTCTCAGCTGCCGTTTCAAAGAACTTTGATCCTCAACAATAACTTATGTAAGTATTTTTTTCCTGCTTTTTAAAAAGATGAACTGGACACATGATTAATTTAAACAAGGACTTCTGCAAAGGAAAACCACTTTTGTTTTTAACAGCTGAATATAAGAGCTAAGCTCCAAGTTAATCTATTTGCATAATGTATGAGGTCCATTTCCGTTCATCACTTTAACTGCATATTTAACATCCACAGTCGATACTGCAAACTTTACACAACATGTGAATGAGCTCAAATAACAACTAATGACAGAACAGTCAAAGCCATTAGCCTGATGAAGCTTTCCTCTAATACGTGTAACATGTCCAGTGGAGCAGAGGGACGTACAGTGAAGACATATTCAAGCCTCCTCAGGAAGTGATAAACAAATCTGTGGAAAACTGCCGTTCGAGCCGATTCATGTTTTAAAGAAATGTGTTTCCCAAAGCGACAAAAAGCTAAAATGTTGACACAAATAAGTCAGAGGTTCTATAACCAAAAACAAAAAAAGTGAAGGTATTTTTATACATTTATATCAATCTAGCAAATCCCACATTTTGATTTCCTTTTATAATAATGGTAGTTTAACGAAACGAGAGTCTACAGTTCTGGTCTTTGTGAGGCTGTACGGCTTTGAGCTAAATGCTAACGTCAGCATACTAATATGCTCTTGATGCTAACATGCAGATGTTTGGCATATAATTATTACCATGTTAGTTTAGGATGTTAGAAACCATTGTTGACCTGATGCTAGTGAGGCAGATTTTTCCAGCCCTGGGTATCGTCTGCAGTCTCCCTCTCAGGCTCAAGCATCATCAACTCTAATTCTCTGAACTGGATTTTGACAGTTGGGGTGAGATGATCATTAAATAAGAAAGTTAAAAAAACAAAACCATATTCTGGATTCCCTAAATAAATATCTCTCTCTTGATGTCAAAAACATTTGAAGTACTTGACGGGAAGATGAGGAAAAAGCACACTGAGGTTTGAAAATTAGAATGATATGCTTCCATTTCACATTTGGGGTCATGTGGTGCGATATAAAAGCTGTTCAATAAAGCTCCTGCAGTTGGCATTTGATTTTAACCACCAACCTTCCGGTTTTAAACGAGAAGATTATGAGAAATGCAGCGGACTAATGTGGCAATTAGGAGCAACATGAGACAATATGTTTGTTGTAATGTAGGAAAGATGCGTTTCACTCCGACTCGTCATTACTGTGCACCAGAAAATGGAAATGTTTCTCTTTCTCACATGATTTATTCTGCACTTTAGAGTTAAAGAGAAGAAATAGTTTGACAAAAAAAGCACTTATTAACTTCCTTGCCAAGAGTTTCCTGAGAAGATCGATATACTGAGAACCCCGTACAGTCAACGTGAAGCTACAGACGGTAGCTTGTTAGTTTAGCTTAGCATATTAGCATAAAGACTGGAAACGGGGGAAACAGCTAGCCTGCCTCTGTTCCGAGGCAACAACATCCACGTACCTCTAAAGCTCACTTCTCAACACGTTGTATCTTTTGTTAATCTGCACAGTGGTGGAAGACGCAATCAGAAGAAGTTGCAACACAGAAATGGAAAAATACTCCATTACAATCAGATGTTTTACTCAAGTAAAAGTATTAAGTATCAGCAGTAAAATGTAGTGACATATCCAAAAAAGTAGAGATCGATTAAAGAGAAGAGCAGAGTTTAATGTCTCCGGATCAGAGAGGAATGAGCTACAGAAAAAGGAAAGATAGGAGGAGGAAAAGAGAAAGTACGTATTTCCGGGATCTTGAACACTTTGCTTTTATGAGATACAAGATTTAAAATATGAGACATTCATCTCATGTTGAAAGTAAAATCTGAATCTGCAATATACACTACATGACCAAAAGTATACGTACATGAGTTGTTTTTTTGCGGTTTGGGTTAGGCCCCTTAGTTTCAATTAAGGGATTATTTTACAGCATGCAACATATTTAGACAATAGTGTTTCCAACTTTGTGTGCGGAAGATCTTTCAACATGACAATGCCCCTGTACATAAAGCCAGGCACATAAAGAAACAGGGCCCTGACCTCAACCCCATCCATCACCTTTGACCACAGCCAATGTACTTTTGTACTTCTTTCCTAAAAGTGTGGAGGCTGTTATAGCAGCGGATTAGTAGCCATGGTTTTGTAATGACATGTTTAACAATCTAATAAACAATGCTGGTGTATTCACATACTTTTGGCCATACTGTGCAACTGGTAACTCCAGGTGTCCGATAACTACAATGTAAAAAAAGTACAATGTTTCCCTCTGAAATGTAGTAGTTGAAAAATAAAACTAGAATATATCCCAAAATTAAATTACTTACATAATCAACCAGTCCCTCCAAACTGTACTTGTGCAAATGTATTTCCCACCTCTGCAGATGTGTGTAAAATTCTAAAAAGTTTAAAGCACACACCAGATTTTAGAATGATCTCCTTCACAGCTGGTTGTGTTGTGTGGGACGTGTGAGTGCAGTTCAGCACTTCACTGTGAAACCAGCTCCTGTCTGTTGCTGCAGGTCTGTCTGTAGTCTCTCTCCTTCATGTCAGCCGTGTCGTCCAGCAGCCTCGCCCGGACGGACTCGTCCACCGCCATCTCCAGGGTCACCTCTTTGAACACCTTGGACACGGACACCTGCGGCAGACACGAGGACGATGGTTGGACTCACTTACAGAGCATTCCTATTCTGGGGCCATCGCACACAATGATCATGTGATGTTATTACCTTCTGGAAGTGGAGTTTCTTGAACATGGCGATGCTGACCTGGTTGTCCAGCCCAATTTTCACTTCATATTTTTTGACCCCAAGTTTGGTGACTCCTGTTGGAAGACAACACTCTGATCCACCTCCATTCACAGACTATCATTCACAAATTGTAACTGGAGTTACCTTCACAGTAATCTGAAGTGAAAAATACTTGAACGTTTTATGAATGTACGCATTGCAGCAGCAGAACAAATGTTTTTCTTAAACTATGTCAAATAATATTTTAGGCAATTTCAGGCTTTCAATTATTCCAAAATATTAACTTTTTGTTTGCTGAAAACTCAAGACTATTGTGGTGGACGTCGCTGCGCTTTATGTGTTGCTGACAATGAGCGCAACACAAGACCTAGAAAATTGGGCAGCGATTTAAGAGGTCTGAAACGTGCCAAGGAGGGTACCCAAAGTCAGATTCTTTTTATTCTACAGTTTTTTTAAACATGTTTACAAGCCTTCTGACATATTGTATAGGCTTCTTACCGTAGCTCATCATCATGCGCGTCACCTCTTTCCCGATGCCCTTACCTCTGTGACCGGGCTCTGTTCAAAACAAGAAACTTCATAAGTGTCAGGGAATTAAAAATACAACAACCAAAAGACGAATGTAGGAAATGGTTCACAAGTAAAAAACATGATTGTAGAAGTTTGATAGGCCTTTGCTTTTGGTTAACACGTTGGGCATCACCTGCTATCATGACCTCCAGCTCAGCCAGGGACAGGTCTGTGGGGTCCGTCAGAAAGATGTTGACATCTCCCACCATGCACTGCTCCTCTCCCACACTGCTGTCCGCCCACTGCTGCTTGTCCAAGATGATGAACGTGCACTCTGGAAAGACAGAATAAAAACAAATTAAAAACAGCTTTTCTTTGAGTAAAGGTTGAGATATTTTACATGTGCATGACCTCAGGGTGGTGCGATATGCCCCCTTACTGTCATCATCTTCCCTCCAGCTCTGCTGCATGTCGTACTCTTGCTCCAGGCTCAGCGGCTCTGAGGCGGTCAGCTGCTGCAGCTCAGGAGACTTCATCCACTGATGATACCTGAAACAGGGGGATATAAAAAAACAAAATTGGTTGATGATTCACAGAAATATAAAAATAAAATACAATATATGTATTCAAATGAAGACTAACATTTAAAGCCCAAACACACATTCAAACCATGTTTTGTACTAAATATATTTCATGTGTGTGAAATCATTAGAACAATGGTTATTTTATTTTTATTTTATACCTGACTTGATTAAATATTTTTGAAACAATAGCCTTCAACTACGGTTTAGATCAAACTAAGTCAGACTTCAGATAGACAGAGTTAGCCCGGGGGTTCATGAGTATTAGCATCACTGGATTATAATTATCGATGCATTACCGTTACATCATTAATGTTGCAGCTAGTGAAGGTGGAGCTCATTGTAATTACTTGTTATACTGCTGGGTCGCTATAATAATATATCATAATGTATTAGTTGATTATTTTTTATATAAATAATCGAAATCTGAAATGTATTTTTATTTTATATGTGTATTATATTTTGTTTATATTCTAATGTACGCGCTACAAATTGCCCCTCGGGGACAAATAACGTGTTTTAAATTGAATTTGAATTGAACAAAGCATTTAATCAATTTGTTAAAAATAGAAATCGCCTTTTACAAGAAAATGTAGCATCATCTACCACTGATATTTAGGATTCAATTTAAAAGAAAAAAACTGCCATATGTTAACATGAAGGTAAAATAAAAACACTCCGCTAACAACAAGACAGGCCCAGAGAAACACCATAAAAGAAATGAACAGAAAAGGATAATAACTGAGACACTGAATGAATTATTAAAGCTAATAGACAAAGAAAGCATGTTGTTGGTTTTACCTGGGCACGTGCTCTGCATTGTAAGGAACCAACACGACTTTTTGTCCCTCCAGTAAAGTGTTCTCATTTATCTTCATGATGTTAAAACCAGGAATAAACCTCCAATATGACCGATAAAATAACGTTTAACTCAGTTTCACATCCATGATGTCAGCGCATCATTTACTTCCGGTTTAAGACTCAAACTGCGGCTGCGCACACTGATCTAAAGGTGGAGGTCGCCACCTGCTGGACAACATTAAAAAGAACCGAGTTCGCTTTTTCAGATTTTCTTCTGAATTCTTTGAAGAAAAATAAATTAAATATATATATTTAAATTCAAGTTTGGATGTAGATAAAGACACACATCACAGAAAAAAAAAATATATATATTAAAAAAAAAGAAATGAAGACTAAAAATGATTGTTCAATTTAGCTGTGTCAGTCTCTCCCAGTTCTAAAAAGGTATAACAATGTCAAATTAAAACATTTTAATGTATGCTTTTGTTTTCTTATAACAAAATTCTTAAATTTCTTTACTTATGTTTTCCACAAGGGCAATCACAGTTTCCTCCCCAATCTACTATCTTATTTAAGGATAATAATATATGTACATTTTCATTGAAGCTTATTTTACATACAGATGACTTTGATTTAGTTTCTACACTCAACTTGTGCTGTAAGTGAAAATAGTAAAAAAATAAGGTTGAAAAAGAAAGAGAAAAAACCCAGATAATCTCTCCCTGTCACTTTTAGTCATATTTTTCATTTTAAAGTTTCAAGATATTTAATTAGCAGTTGCACAATTATATTAAATTGAGAGAGCTTGTCTAAAAAATGAATATTCTGTATATTAAGGGTATTCATTAAGAAGTACATTTACAATTGTCAGTAAACAGTAGTTTGCTTCCCACATGTGAGTATGTAATTTATATATATATATATATATATATATATATATATATATATATATATATATATATATATATATATATATATATTTGTTTTGCTGTGATTAGGGAATAAGAAAGAGCTGTAGAAAGGTTCATCTATGATTCAGGAGAGGGGGGTTATTAAAGGATCTGGTTCTAGATTAGAGGTAATGACTCAAAAAATGAATACATGAAAAACTATGGCTTAAAGTTGCTTCTGAGGAATGTGTATCTGATGATCCTTCAAGACAAAGTTTTGGTTTTGCGTGTGCTACAAGGATTCAGAATTCGATTAAAGAAACATTCAAGTGTCCCTGGAACAATGGAAAGAGACAGTAGAGGCAATCTACATAATGGGGAAACGTAAACATCGTTTGAAATTGTAATAAGTACAGGTGGAAGAATTGTTCTTGTTGTTTCTATTTGTAAAATCCCCAAATTCCTGATTCAGATCCTTTATTGAGCCTGGACGGATTTTGCAAATGATGATTTTATTATGTCAAACCTTGTGAATATACATTGTGTGTGTGTGAATTGTGTGTTAAGCGGCCCTGCCCAGTCCGTGCCACAGTTGCACCGGCACCTGTGGTGTGTTGACCATGTCCATCCAGTGCTGCAGCTGCGGGCCCCTGGCGTACATGAAGGGACCCAACACCAAAACTCCCAGCAGGGCTGGAAGCTCTGTGAGAACAATACAGACGGAGCAGAGCCGAGGTAAATACACAGCTGATCTAATACTGAAGTTTATGTAGCGGGACATAAGATGACATGCACATTAAGGTAACCCTTTCACCTGAGCGGACGTCGTTTGGCTGCTGCAGCTCAAATCTCAGACAGGCCTCGTCCAGGTGCTGTGAGCGCAGTTTAAAGGTCATCCTGTGGTCGAAATAGGGGTCGTTTTCACTTTTTGCCACACAGCTGCGCTTCATCTTAACCACCTGAGTGTGTATCTGTAAGCTCACCTGGACACACACACCTGGGAAATCCGAACATGCTGTATTACCAAAACTTGCAAAGTTACTCCACTGACAGAGTTTAGACTTTTCGGTAGATTTGCCTCATTTTCATTCCTGTGAAGACGTCAGATAAATGGGTTTCTTGAAATATTAAGTTAGTATCTCAAAATTTTAAATATAACTTAAAAACTCAAAATAACGACTTAGTATCTCAAAAGAATGAGAAACGTTCTAAAGATAATGACTTCAAATGTCAAAGTAATGACTTAGTATCTCAAAATATATCAATAGAGAAAGTTTGTCGTAATAATGACATTAATTATCTTTTTTTCTTTCTATTAGTGTCAGAATTAGGCTTCCATAGGAACAATGCGGAGCTCGGACACACATCCATAAACTTTTCCATAATCTGAAACTCGTACCTGCGTCTGTGAGCAGCTGCAAGCCTCGAGCCCTCAGAACCAACACAGAGAGGCGCTGCTGAGACGGACTGTAGCTGAGAGATATCTGCACATCACCCAGCTCTGAACACTGAGATTACAATGATTATGAGCTTTCATGAATAATTGTGCACATGCAGACGTACAATGTGTTTCTGTGTCATCCTAGTAGTGGAGGAAGAAGTATTCAGATCCTTTACTTCAGTAAAAATAACAATACCACACAGTGAACAACTCCACTACAAGTAAAAGTCCTGCATTCAAAACCTTGTAAAGTAAAAGTATGTAAGTATTATCAGTACAATGCACTCAGCTTTGTGACGCTGCGTCTTCCAGCTTAAAGGTTCAATGTGTAGTTCAGAGCCACCTGATCAAAACAAATAGGGGGCAGTATTTCACCTCTACTGGGTCCATGCATTAATCAAAACCATCCGTTATTAAAAATAACAACTATAGTATGTTAACCTGCTTATATTTTAGTTGAGGTAGTTTGTGATATTTATGTATTCTAAGTTTTACACTATTCTTTATATTCTGTATTGTATTCTACAGCTATATCTCTCTCTTCTAGTGCTGATATATTTACTGTGTATTTTTACTCCTGTGTCTGTCTGTCAGTCAGTTTGTTAATTAGAGATATGTGCGTGTTTACTGTGGCACTGTGGCTGTACGGTCCGTGTAAAGTTATATTTTGATAGTTTGTATGCTGGCTTAGTACTGCTTCCCAGGAGGGGAGTGTGCAGCGGCTCCGGCGGCTCGGATACGGCCGGCGAATATCCCAGCCCCGGGAGGAACAGGCTGATGGGTCCAACCTGTGTAACGATCAGGTGGGAGTTGGCTGAGTTGTTGCTCTCTGCTATAGTGACTCACTATCAGATGCTGAGTTCAGTAGATATCTCTGCAACACATAGACGTCTTTGACAAAACGTCAACACTGTTACCGCTTCACATTCTGTTCATAATGTTAGTTCATTGTTTTAATGTTTTAAGTTTAATCTTAAACATTGAACCTTTAAGCTTAAGAAGAACCTCAACCTATAAAGGAAGACTTTATCCTTCAGTTTATCACAAACATTTAAAGTCAAAACCTCTGGAGATAAATGGTTTTCAGCAGGTATGAAAAATTGTAAACTGAAAAGTAACTAAAGCTGCAAGACACATGTAGTGGAGTAGAAGTATACAGTTGCATGCATTTGTAATACTCAAGTACAACTACCTAAAGTACAGCTCTTGAGTAAATGTAATTATTTACATTCTGGTACCTGTGTGTTTTCCTCCGTCTCCAGATCCCTCCAGAGCACCCTGCCGGCCTGACCGAGCTCCCCCTCCAGAGGAAACAGCACCCTGCCCACCGCGTGGCGTTTGCCGTCCTGCTTCACACTCAGCACACACACACTCAGGGTGCTCTGAGGCACACCTGACACCTGTGGAGGGAAACATACAAAAAGTGTGTGAGACACAAATTGAGATAAAAACTTTTTTTTCAACATTAAAACTAAAAAAGAATCCTGCTGCAGAAACATTTTATTAGATTAGAAACTGTTTCCAAAGCTGTTATACCAAATGCACGACTCTTTTTAAAATTGCAGTTTTTGTAAGAAATATAATAATATAGTTGAAATGCACTTCTGTCAAAAACATTTGATTTGGGGAAAAAAAAACTGTTAGAAACTGTTGTTTATACTATATACTGCAAATACTTCCTTTTCTGTGATTTTATTTAATTGTTTTCTATTCTCAAATATAATCGTACACTTATTGTAGTTTTTTAACTCTAATATTTAACATGAACTGGTGATTTTAGATGTTTACATTTGACCTTTTGTCCTTTGGGTGTTTTCTTTTTAATATAAACCATTACAAGTTTCTTCCACATCCTCAGATGTACTTCATATTTCTTCCATGTGATTTGTATTTATGTGTGTGCAACAAGCAAAATAAAGACTTTTGTGTCCTCGCCTGGAAAACGAAGCAGTCGTTGAACTCCGGGTCGGGCCCTGTGCCCCGGGCCTTGGCCTGGCGGGGCCTCCGGTCGTCAGGGAGAAGCCGGATCTCCACCAGCGTTACGTTGCCGTGGAAAAGGGGAGGGAGGTTGCCGAGGCGAAGCAAGGAGACCATGAGCTGCTCGCTGCTGTGTCGGTACTCCACAGAGAAGCAGAGACGGGTGGCCATGCCGGGAGGAGGTGCCACCACCTCGTTCAGAGGAGGAACAGAGTAGAGACCGGCCAGCACCGTCCCCACCGGGTACCACCCTGATTGGGACAAGTTGAGGTCGGATGTAAGGACGTGTTAGGGAGTGTGTAGGATCCAAAGGTTATTTAAAGCGATAGTTCAGATTTTCTGATGTGGGGTTGTATGATGTAATTATCCATCGTCTATGGTAGTATATTACCTACAGTACATGGCATTCTTCCAACTATCCAAACTATCCCTTTAAATTTAGTGATATGTCTGTGATAGAGAGATTACAGAGGAGAGATGTAGCGTTAGCATGTCACTTTGGCAGAAACTGAAACATCTTTAACAACAATAGAGAACGTCTAATTCTATGAATAGATCACTTCAGTTACCAGTATCATCCAAATTACTGTAGGGACTATATCCAGTGTCAAATAAAGGTAGTAATGACCTACTCCTTACTGAGAGTGACCCACGATGGGCCAGTATGTCCCTCCTAGCCTCCATCTTTATCTCCTCCTCTTCTTCGATCTCCTCCTCCTCATTTTTCGGGTCACCATGATTTTGTGATGTGAAGCGAGGGGGCAGGGTGAAAGGGATCTCACTGGGCATTTAACACACACACACACACACACACACACACACACACACACACACACACACACACACACACACACACACACACACACACACACACACACACACACACACACACACACACACACACGTGGCCTTTGCAGTATTTTAAATAGCAACTCAAATCAGCAGTACAGGTCCCATATACTATGATGCTTCTAAGAAATGGATGCTGTTCTACAGTGAGATACTTTTTTCTGAGAAGTGGTGGTCTAAAGGTTTAAGATGCTGACCATGTATTTATAATGTCCCCAGTCTAAGTCCAGCTGGGGACATTTGTCGCATGTCAAACGCCCTTTCTCTCGTCTCATTTACTGTACAATACGTAATACAAAAGGCAAAACATACAACAAGAGATAAAAGGAAAAATATAGCTTTTAACCCTTCAAAATAAAACTCAATATATAAATATGTTCATGTTTTTTACTAACCTGGCCCAGGAGCCCTGAGATACCAGGATCACTGGAGCAGAGCATGCTGGTACTGAAGGCGTTGTAGAGAGCAGCTCCTCGTACTGACTCCGACCCTTCTTCTTCCTCCTCCACAGATAGTACACCATCAGACCCAGCAGCAGCAGGAGACCCCCAGACAGACCAAGAGCCAACAGTAACACCTGGTCTAAACAACCACATTGACAAAGATAGTAAGCCCAAAAGTATATTCTAATGTATGGGTCTAACGCAGTTAACAGCTTACCTGCCATGATTATTTCGCAGTTCTGAAGCTGAAGCTACTTTTTTGTCTCCTGTAGTTGAGAGTTTAGCAACAAAGTGTGTGTGGAGTGTGTGTGAAGTATGTACTGTATGTGAGCAAAGAAAGTATCAAACAGCTGGATGATTCTCACCATGTCATGCTGTTATCTGGAGGTTACACTCGCACCACTTTAAAGGACCATACCGCTCATTTGTGATTTACAAATGACATGTGCTTCACATTAGAGCCAATCATTTGCAAACTATGCTGTTGTGTTTTAGATTCTTGATGCATTTTGATCTTCAAGGCAGCCGTCAGTTTATCTTGATTTCATTAAACGGTCAGTCCTTCAATTTTACACATATAACAAATGGTTGTCTGACAGGGAGAATGCGTTACATACATTACATGGTGAACATGATTTAGAGTTCAAGTGGCAATCCTTAAGATTTGAGTCCTGGTTGATTTGGTTGAAAACACCATATTTACTAGTGGTAACAACAAATACTCCCAGAACACTGGGAGCAGCAAAACACTGACGCTCACTGACAAACACATTGCGTTTCCTGTGACTTCATAATAAAAGTCAACTCGTGTTTCGGCAGTTAAATGCTTTTAATGTGACGAAACGACACCCAGTTCAAATATATATATATATATATATATATATATATATATATTGCACATGCTAATAACTAAATAATATACATGTAATCTGACTGCTCTTAACACTGATCTTCACTCAGAATCAGCACACACACACACACACACACACACACACACACACACACACACACACACACACACACACACACACACACACACACACACACACACACACACACACACACACACACACACACACACACACACACAATCTGTTCAGAGATAGGACAGCAGCTAATGCGATGACAGCTAATCCTCAGAGCTAAAGGTAGAGTAATGGCCCTCTCTCTTTTGCGCACGCATATGCACATGCACAAAGAAAAATCCTCAACTTCACACGAGGTCCAGTTGAGAGAGAGAAGAGACAGAGCAGAAGATCAAACTGAAGACCAGTCACAACAGTTTATGTGTTTGAGGGAGGAAGAGTAGAGGAATGATGGGGGGAAGGAGAGACGCCATTTAGCACTCCTTGCTCTGTGGCAGGGCAGAGGGCAAAACAGGACACAAGGTGTAAAGTTAAAGGTAAGACTTTATTTTTTTCTTTTATATGACAATAGTCTTTTGTGGAGGAAACACTGCGAGGTCAGTTTAGAACAGGGGTTGTGGATTTGACAGTTTGATAGTAAGTTTTAGAATACATGTTTTTGTGCAACTAAATCAGACAGAGAAGCATTTATTTTCAGTACGTGAGGGACTGCAGAACTGCTATAATTGTCTTGTAAAAGCATAAATACAAATACAAGAGAAAATAAAAAAGTTAATTTTAATTTCTCTAATCCATTCTCGCTGTCCCTGTCTTTCTTTGTCTTCCCTGCTCTTTTAATCTGTCTTTATCAAACTACATTTTGTCTCAACAATCAAATAATCTGGATTGTGTAATCCCATTAGGCTAATCTGGGAGTGCCTGTGAGTGTGTGGGCGTGCGTGTCTGTATTGTGTAGTTGAATTGTATTACTGAGTTGAAGGTGGGTATCAGTCAGAAAGAAAGAAAAAAGGAATAATTCCGATGTTTTGGGAAATACGTTTATTTGCTTTATTGCAGATTATTATTATTATTATTATTATTATTATTATTATTATTATTATTATTATTATTATTATTATTATTATTATTATAAGAAGATCATGTCTGTAAGCTAAATAAGAAGCAGGCAGCCAGTCATCTTAGTTTAGTATAAGAACTGGAAACAGGTGGACACAGCTAGCCTGGCTCTGTTCAGTGTTTTCCCATTTCAAGACAGACGTTGGTGACAGTTAGCAGGTTATTGTTTTTGAACGTTTAAGGAGAAAGAGCAAATAAAACTCAAAGATATGTCTTTCTTCGCAGGCTGGTGCTGTTGCCATGGCTAGGCCCGGGCGCCCTGCGTCTGAGAACTTCCAGCCAGTCTGGTCTTCAGTCAGTCAGTCAGTCTCCTACTCCAGTGGAGCAAAGCTTCTAGTGTCGGAGGATGGGGATGATCAGACGGCCATTTTATCCCTCTCTAAGAGCTCCATGGATGTGGTCATGGCGACAGTTCCGCCGCACAAGCGTGACCCGGCCTGGACCCACATGGAACTAAGACGCAGCTCCAGCACCAACACACACTCTGAGCAGAACTCAGTGACGCTCCAGAAGATGCACCCTCGCATATGGCAGCACAATTCCTCCAACGTGGACATGCACACCAGCCCTCCTGCCCTCAGCGAGCGCTGGATCGCCAACATGCATCGCTGGAGTGCGTCCAGCACCAGCACACACAGCCGCAGCAGCACTCCTGACACAATTGTGTGGAAAGGTGGGACCTCACGCCCCTCGAGTCTAACCCAGGAAACCTCTTGCTCTCCCTTTTCCAAAATGACCTCTCCACCAACCTCGCCCTCTCCTTTCATCTCCCCCTTGCAGACACCAACGTTACCAACTGAAGATCTTTTAACTTCTTCTTCTTCAACACTAACGCTGAGCCCCCATCAGCAGGTAGACTTATTTGCTTCCTCGCCCACGCCATCTCTGCTGCGATCACCCCTGCATACTCACACTGCCTCACCCTTGCCGTCCAACTCCCCCAATCTCCTCCAGCCCACCAGCACAGAGGATGAGGGCTTCCTGGAGAACAACTCGCTTTCTTTTACATTCCCATCCCCGATCCCGTCGTCTGTTAGTTTAGCAGAAGGAGGAGCGTCATCAGATCCAGGATGGCTTGACGATGACGTGATAGAAGAGCTGCACAGTCCTGGAGGCTCACAGGTATCGGGTGGTGGAGTGATGAGCCCAGTGCAAATGTCAGGCTACCAATCGCCTAAGTCTCCCGCAGACAGACAGGAATTAGGAAGAGGAGCCTCAGTTTTCCATCTTGAGCTGCCGTGGCAACAAGGGCAACGCTGTCCAACAGGCCGAGGTTGGAAGTCACCCCTGGTTTCTTCCTTGAGCGACTCGCTATTGGGCGACTGCTGCAGGTGCAACTTGAACAGCAGAGAGAGTATTATAAAGGCTCAGGAGTTCAGGGAGGAAGGTACAATGACGTCACAGCGGGAACTGGTAGACGCAGCGGTGCAGACGATCTCTCCCTACGGCTCCTTGTGGGGCCTCAAAAGGGACATTTCCAACATGGGCTCACACTCCTTCTTGGGCTCGCCGCCTGGATCAAGACTGAACCTGAAGTCCTCAGTGGGGTCCAACTCCAACCTGGTGTCCCCGTCCGCCAGCATGTTCCCAGCAAACAGCAGAGAGGGGGAGGAGGAGGAGGAGGAGGAGGAGGAGGAGGAGGAGGAGAGGCAAGGAGACAACCCGACGTGGGACGTTAACTCTGCCCCCTCCTCGCACGATTTGGAGAGGAGGAGGTCATGTCTAAAGATGAAAATCCTCCAGGGGGTGACGAGGGACGGGTTTGGGCGGAGGGGCAGCATGAAGCAAGTGCAGTGGGACGAGGACGGGATGACATGGGATGTTCACGGAGCTTCGGTGGACCCGAAAGAACTGAGCACAGCCATACGGAAACACCTGGATCTTCAGAACAGCCCCCTATTTCCAAGACTCACCTCGAAGAAGAAGAAGAAGAAAGCGCCAAAGCCTCCTCTCTTATCGAACACGGTGAAGGCGATGGCCCCAGAACTTCATCCACCTGTGATGATTGTTACCCCGGCTTGTACAAGGGAGGGTGAGAGTGATGAGACACCAGAGGTAGATGGAGAGAGGAGGGAGGTGGAGGAGGAAGGGGGAGGCAACATGGAGGAAACAGTAGAAGCTGCTCGGAGATTAAGCAGAGCAGATGCAGCTTATGCAAAAGAAGATGATGAGGTTTACGGAGATGAAGGCAGCGTACATCCTAAATCACCCTCACATGGGAGTGGACAAAGCCGCAAGAAGAAGTCACTGAGGAGGCCTGGGTGGTGCATAGGCTCCAAAAAGGAAGAAGAAGAGTGATCCTCTAGATCAAATCCAATGATTGAATATTGATTATCCATAGCTGATCAAGTCCTCAATTTGCACAAAAGCACTACTAATAAACTCTGAAGCTCAGAGAGACTTTGACCAACCCTGTCTACTACAATATTACATTCCCACGCAACTTAACTGCATTCTTAACTACATTATTTTCTCCCAGGTTACGGTTGCAGTTTTAACCACTAGTTTATGTTTAGGCAACAAAACTACTTTGTTAAGTTTAGAATAAAGATCATAGTTTGGTTTGAAATAATTATGTTTGTTACGTCAATTAAGATACGGATGTGAATTAAAAAAACTCAGTGTTGACTTTTGATTTCACACGGGACACAAACAACCAACCCCTGTGTGAACGTCCTGTGTTTGTTAGACCCACCCATCCCCCCCCCGTCCTCCTCCTCACATGGCCTTCTGTGGAGTGATTAGAAACTAACTAGCAGCTCTCACATTCATGTGGTTTTATCTTGTTGTTGTCGAGACTTGTCTTTTTGTCATTTGGTAAAATGGTGTAGATGAACCTTGTTCCTCCTCTCATCAACTGTTTAGCAAGGGCTTACTAAAATACTAAAATCTCTCTTAGTATGGCCCTCTTACTGTCCAGTCCTATCAATGCAGGAAGAGAGCAGTCAATAAACATGTTGATGTTTGCATCAGGGTTCAATTATTACCATGCACTACTGTACATAAAGACTGCGCTAACTGTGTCTGTTTCTTTAGGACGGTATGCAGCTTGAAAGGAATAATACTGAAAATTGTATTATAATTAAAGTTAATATTCTCCTAAAACATGCTTGAATAAAACATTAATCAAAAAGAAGACAGTAAAGGATTCACCATTCAAGGAGATGCATCTCTCTTGCTCTAAAAGACATGTTAGTTTTCAGATGGCAGTTAAAAAAGTATTATTATTACTATCATTACTACCGTTTTGAAGTAGCGGTACTTTACTTGAGCTTCACCGATACTGGCCAATACTGACAATGATTATGTATTTTTACTATAGTAAAAGACCTGTATACTTCTGTCACCACTTCTCTTTGTGCACTTTTTGTTTTTGCACGCTTTTGTAACGAGTTTCTACAGTTTGTGATAAATCTTTAAGCCCGACACGACTTATTCTTCTAGATATAAGAAGAAGAAAAAACAGCCAAGATCTCCGACTCTTTACAGCTGACAAATGAGGGAAGTGCTGTGGAAGCACATGTCAGGATTTACTCTCAAGTATTCACTCAGATAATTATACAGGAGGTGACTCAGCTGAAATATGTTTGTTGTTTAATAAACACTAAAACACAGTAAACTCTCCTTTCCTTTCTTCCCACACTTTCTCAGCTCATTAACTGTGGAAAACATACACAAAGTTGAGTTGTATGTAAACTTGGTGAACCACAGTGGTGAGGTTTGACTATTCAGGCACTGCCATTCAGATGAGCAGGCACATTCTCTCTCATTCACCACAGAAAAAAAGCTCAACTCACCAGTGGCTTCCACTGCAGTTGTCATATGTTCACAGATGTGTGTAGAGCGGGCATTAGGGTCTCAGTTGCTGTCACTTTGTATAATCCAAAACATACAATGTTGTCTTCAGCTGAGTAGTTCCACTAACAACTGTCAACATCTGGCAACTGTAAATATGCTACAAAATGGTAGAAGTAATAAAAATGTTATTGTATAACCCGACTATAGCCCGACCACTAATGGATTTTTTAGGCTGATACCACTATCAATATTAAATTACATACATATTAGAGTTAAAACATGATAACATGATAAGTATGTATTGGCCTAAACATAATCCAAAAATGTTTTTTATTGGAGTCCCTTGAATTATTTTTCTTTTAAAAATGTTGACCTTGATATCTATTGAATCATACATCATACAGGGGAAAACAACACTAAGCTAGAGGCTTTGTGACGCTTAATGCTTTTAGCTAACTGCTAATTAGCATACGTCAGCATGCTAACCTGCGCACAATAATAATGCTAACATGTTGATGTTAAGCTGTTATAGTGTTGATCACGTTCACCATCTTAGTTTAGCATGTTAGCATGCATTAGCATTAAATACAAGGTACACCTAAAGCTCTGTTAGTTACAGATATTTGACATTTTGACCTCATTGTGGTGCTCGATAGAGTCAAGGGATCCCCAAAGTTAATTCAGTTCATCCTGAGGGGGCCATGAATGTCTGTACCAAATTTCATGGTAATCCATCCAATAGTCTGAGATCTTTTATATATTATTTTAACACTCTTTATTTGCTGTATTGTTACAGTAGCTACTTCTCAACAAATAAAGAAAAGGAGAAGTATCAAACAACTTCATATTAGCTACTGTAGATCCCTCCCACCTCACCGATGCCAACAAAAAGTAATAACATTAATAACAATAACAGTAGTATACATACATTTGATTAAGAAATGTAACACAGAAGAAAAAAGAAAAAACTACTTTAAAAGCAAAAATATAAAGTAAATAAAATTAGGTTCTAGAAATATCTTAAAGTATATAGTTTAAGATCAACTAAGATTAACATCTCTAGAGCCATGTTGCTAGTTATGCAAGTATACGTATGTATGTTAGTACTATATAATGAAGGAAAGGAATTATTTCTGTACTGCCATTTCTAATTATTTATCGCCAACATACAGTATAATATCCGTCATAAGCTAATATCAGCCTAATCAATTTATTGTTCTAACTCTCGGACTGACCTTTAATTTCTGGTCTCTCCTCTCTCATTGGGCTCCTCTTACTCCAGGTTTAAATATCCGGAGAGGTAAACAACATCTTTTTTACTGAGTCATGTTTACACAGGATGAACTATAGTGTAGATTTAGGCTATCGGAGATAAAGGTCATGTTCAGGTCACTATGTCACTGCTGTAAGTCATGTGACATGATGTGATATTTGTTTGTGTACAGTGCTGCATTGCCTTTGTGCTGCGTGCATGTTGGTGTACTGTGAGCATACTATATGTATGTGAAAGTGCTGATGGGACTCCCCAAAATCCCCTTTTTCTCAGCGGCAGTGGAAACTCACAGTTAGAGGAGAACAATCCAGTGCTCGGCCTTTGTTGCGACACAGCTCATTGTCCCTATGCGTGTGTGTACTGTATGTGTACCTGTGCATGTACATCTGCGTGCGGTTGCTGCCTGGTATAAATAGCGTTGGATGTGTGCCGGCCGGTGATTCTGTGATAGACATGGCTGTACCTGGACCTCCTCTGCTCCTCTTTCTCTCTCTGCTGCTGCCGCTGCTGTTGAGCAAGGCATCTCTGCCTGCAGCTGCATACACACTCACCCCTGGACGACAGCCACAGCACAAGCTCCTCCACCTGGGTGAGTGCAAACACATACAGAAACACACACCTCCAACGCTCCGATTACAACATTTCTTTATTTGAATGTCTGCTCACTGTTCTTTGAGCTTTGTTTTATTATTTTCTTCACGTCTCTCAGACTGGCCTAGGGATTGTGGTATGGCTCATTTCAAGCCAAACGTAGCTGAGAGGATTGTGTCTGGGAACGAGGCCAGACCTCACTCCTGGCCCTGGCAGGTCTCTCTGCAGGTAAATGTGCCTTTGTATTGACGTGTGTCAATATCGGGAGGTCTTGTATTCAATGCATAAAAATGTTACATACAAAACTCGAGTACACTTACCACCGGACAAATCGTTTCCCTTTTAGGGCTGCGGCTATGAATTGTTTTTATTATCAATTTTTGATTAATCCTTTAGTGTATAAAATGTCAGAAACTTTTGAAAATTCCCATGACAAGTTCCCAAAGCCAACGTCTTTAGATTACTTGTCACTTCTGACCAACCGTCTAAAACCACCAAATATATTTAATTAAAATAGATGTTAAACGGAGAAAATCAGCAGATTCTCCCGTTTTAGAAGGAACCAGCGCACGTTGCGCACATCCGTCAGATGCTTTGCACATATTCTTCACACACATTTGGGACATATTTCAGCTAGGCAAATTGTCAGTGAATTGTGTGTCAATCGCTTGTGGATTAATTGCCTAATCATTTGGGACATATTACCGTCTAAATAACTTTACTAAATAATATACTATATACTTCAACTCTTAACAAACAATGAGTGCATTGTAGGTGCAGAACTAGTCTCCTGGTTTTGATCATATTCAGGATGAGATATTTACATGGAACATGAAACACCTGGTTATTCATCATAACAGTATCCAGGTTTCTGATCATCTGTGTGCAGTTGTGTCTGGATTTCTCACCATCTCAGTCATCATGTTCTGCACCAACAAACAAAAAAGTATCTTCATATTTCTATGATAATTAGATAGTATAGGACTAGTAGTAAAGCAGTACAAACAGGAGAAATTGCTGATCTATTAAATGTGAGCTAATCACAATTTGTTAAACATCCTGCATTAGATCATCATGAGTCATACATTAGTTAAGCATTACTTTACGTGTATGAATTGTACTCTTATTATAAAATGTTACCAAATATTCTCAAATCACTGAGGAGGCTGTCTGTCCGTCTCTCGCAGGTTCGTCCCAGGGGAAGTAAACATTACATTCACGTCTGTGGAGGAACTCTCATTCACAAGAACTGGGTCCTTACTGCTGCTCACTGCTTCCAAAAGTAAGAAGTCATAAACACAGAAGAAGAAACACAGAGTAGAAAATGAGTTTGATGTTTGAATACATTTTAGTAAAGAAAAAACAAAGAAACACTTTGAGAACCACAAGGGCCTTGCTTTAACTGCTTCTTTGGCCTCTCAGGGGTAAAGCTGAGGATGCTGGGAGCTGGAGGATCGTCCTGGGGAAGCACCAGCTGAAGCGCTCAGAGACGGCAGAGAGGACTTTCCCCGTGAAGAGAATCTACCGACACGAGAACTTCCGTTACCCGGCTCACAGCGAGCTGGACTACGACATCGCCCTGGTGAAGGCTGCCACAGATATCGTCCCTACAAACTTCATCCGCTACGCCTGCCTGCCGCGCAAGCAGACCAGCCTCAATCCGGGACACTACTGCTGGGTCACAGGCTGGGGAGACACCCGGGGTGAGTGGAGGAGAGGGGATATTAAAGGAATACTTCACGCACAAAATGATCATTTGTATATAAATGACTTAGCGCCTTGAGATTATTATTATTATTATTACTCACCCCATGTTACCTTGGATTCATGAAGAAAACTTTTGTTCCATGACTCCAATGAGAATGAAGAATAAAACAACATTCTTGATGAATTGAAGTAAATGGGGGGCGCGTTTAGCTCACTGTTCAACAGTAGGCGATCAATAGGATTCATCCTCTGGGGATCCTGACTGTGCACAAACTGTTGTGGAGATATTTTAGTCTTCAGTCATGGACCAACAGTCGCTAGTGGCTAAAAAGTCAAGAAACGTGATTTTATATTTGTGATAAGACTTGACATATTGTAACAGTAAAATAATTCACTCTTTTTAATGACAATTGTCTTAATGAACCTGTGATAATGCTGAAAGGTCAATAAACTATAAACTAAGTTAAACTATAAACTAATTTTAGGCGGAAAGGAGAATGTGTCTCTGGCAGAAGCCCTGAATCAAGCCCGCCTGCCCATCATCGACTTCAAGACCTGCAAGCAGAAGAAATTCTGGGGCGATCGAGTCCGAGACTCCATGATCTGTGCCGGGTTCAGGGACACCTGAGGGCCCACCTGCTGCATGTCAGGTAGGACTGAGATTTACACATAATGTTGGCGCTAAAAATGAGAATCATTTTTTAAAAGTCCTTCCCACCATCTCTCTTCTTCTCCCTCTCCCAGGGTGACTCTGGTGGTCCTCTGCTGTGCCAGCAGGGGCAGGACCGCTGGGAGGTGCACGGTGTGGTGAGCTTCGGCCCCATCGGCTGCACCGTGGAGAACAAACCCAGCGTTTTCACCCGCACCGCTGCTTACATCCCCTGGATCGAGGCAACACGCATCAGGGACTTCTTCCTGCACTAAGCAGACTGCCTGACTCAGCGCTGACAGCAAACATAAGCTCCGTTTCATGTCTGGCGTCCACAGACGACTACAATCTGTTTTTTTAAGTCCCACAGTTCATTCATCAACCACTACACGATGTAAATACATGTTCTGAATGTCAAATGATTGTTTTCTAACACACATACATTGTACAGTCTATACTATGCACTGCTCTTTTAAACAGCAGCACGTTGTGACAGAACATAGTGTACACTTCTACCAGTAACTTTTACATCCAGTCTACATTTGCTCAATAAAACTGGCTTGTCAACATTTCCCATTTTTTTTAATAGAGCGGATTTGATGGAGACAAATAAACAGCTTTACAGTGATTTCTTCTTGCACAGTAAAACAGGAACCACTGCAGATACGATTCAATAAATACAAGAGTAGAACTGACCTTAAGGCTTAGTTCTGTGTTTGTACATCTTAAGTGAAAATCTCTTTGCTCTTCTTCGACAGAAGAGTCTTTCAGTCCAGAACATGAATCCACTGCTGTTCACCTGGTGAACCACACACACCAGATGTCAACTTTTGGCTCATTTAACCCACATATCACGGGTTCATTGATTTCAAAACTAGGATCAAAGAAGACTCATACGTCTCCCATAAACAATGATATAACAAATGACACCACTCTATACAATTTCTTATTACTGATCAGATCAGTGACAGGAATACCTCCGAGGATAAAGATAAATGAAGAGAGGGGTGTTACAGGACGGCCTACATCTGGATTCCCAGTGGAATTTAGTCCAATCTTCTTTTTTCAAACACATTCCCCAGAATGCTCCTGGAAAGGAAAGTGAACCAGGGACCTGGTACGAACCCACATGTCTCTGAAAAGCACACTGCATTTGACCAGAGTCTAATTCCTCTTAGCGCTGTGGTTAAAGGCTGTGTTCTGGAGAGATATTTGGCCCTAATGTAGAAGCAGATGTTTGTGGGAGAGGGTTAGTACAGCCTGGAGGACGAGGACGAGGAGCCGGTGAGTCGGTCCCAGTTGCTGTAGAGAGCGTAGGCACCAGACAAAGCTAAACCAGCCAGTCCTCCTCGGGCTACACCCTTTAAGCCACCTGCAAACACAAAGTCGTAACAGAATGAATGCTAATGCTGTGTATGAACATAAAATAACATACATCACAAATATCTGTCAAACAGCAAATAGGCCTATTGCACTGCACTTTGTGTGTCCCAACCTGCCTACAGAGTATTGACATAAGATAAATAAAACATAGTTATTTTAACATAATCTTGATATCAGTAATCAAATATTTACCTCATTATTCCAGCAAAAATTATCTTTACATTGAATCACATAGTTATTAGCGCTCAAATTATCAGACAATAAGTACATTGACAGAAATTTCAGCAATAACATTTTTCATATTCAGATAATTCATTAATTGTTTAAGACGTTTACAAAACAAAAATGCTAAACCATCTCTGGTTTCAGTTTCTCAAATGTGAGGATTTCTGCTTTTCTCCGTTTAAATGAATATCTTAGGAAATCTGACTGTTTGTCAAACAAAAACAGCAATTTGAAGATTAACTCACGGTTTTTGCAAAGTGGTATCGATATCAATTCAATAAATTAACCACAAAATAAAAAGATATAACCCCACAGCTTAATAATAAGGACAGTTATCATTTGTTGAAGCCTAATAGTAGTTAAATTGTGTATGCTGTGATCACACTGTAAAATTAAAGTCATCACTCATTTAGATGAGAACTCGTGAAACCACAATATAACGCAGGGGTCGGGAACCTATGGCTCGCGCAAAGCAAGCAGTAGACCGGGGGTGTCAAACTCAATCACAGAGAGGGTCAAACATTAAGGCATCATTTCGGGGGTGAAGCTTGGAAACTGCAGCGCCCACAGAGTCACACTTTGCCTTGAGTGTGTCGTTACACTGGAGGTCAATCAACTCCATTTGGATGTTCACATGTGCTGTTTCCACGTCAACTGCAAACGGATTGCTGAGCAGTTCATGCTCAGTCGGGAACACAGCGGTGGAGATGTTTGTCAGTGTTTGGAAACACTTAGTGACCAAAGTTTCCTTAATGCATCCGAGTCTCTCACAAGCAGCTCGGCTTGGAACGCTCTCACTACATCATACATGTCCGTGGTCACACGGCCCTGAAGCTGCAGGTTTAACAGTGAGATGCTTCGTTATGTCGCACAAACAGTCCAGCTCACATCCACACTTTTCGTCCCAGAGATCTGTGGTGTGTTTCCCTTTGCTTCCTGCAGATTTCCTCACGCAACTCGAAAATTCAGCACTTTCCCTCGACTCAGCCATCACACCGCCATGTTCAGAATGTATCTCCTCAGGAAAAGACTTACATTGACTCTTGGTAGAGACAATGGTAGGGGAAACACTGATAGCGCTTTTAGTACTTGGAGACGTGATGTACTTAAAACTCAATTTTATTAAATATATGGCTCTCAAGGAAATACATCTAAAAATATTTGGCTTTTATGGCTCTCCAAGCCAAAAAGGTTCCCGACCCCTGAGATAACGGGAGGATTTTATATGGACATAATAAATGTTAAAATCCAGTTATCTTCATCTAATTAAATG
This sequence comes from Cottoperca gobio, assembly GCF_900634415.1. NCBI lineage: Eukaryota > Metazoa > Chordata > Actinopteri > Perciformes > Bovichtidae > Cottoperca > Cottoperca gobio. Next base: position 9,127,212 of record NC_041373.1, on the reverse strand, counting down.
CATCATACTCTTAGGTTAAAGTCAATAACACATTAATGGCAGACATACAGGCAGAAAAGACACTTACTGCCTGATTTAAAGAGCATCCCAGTTAGCGTCCCAGCAGCCACTGTGTTGATGTCATCTTCTGCTCCTCTGACCTTCTCTATCGCCACACCAAAAACACTATATAACAAGGCTGCAAAGAAAAACGCACAACATTTTATAAAAGGGGGCAAAACGATAGCTAATAACACATCCGTGTTCTCAAGCAGTGGTGGCAATAAAAACCCTGATACGCTTCAATAAGTAATGCTTTCTTACATGTTGCAATGGGATTTTGATCCATGAGATTAGATAATATTATTTTTAGACATACATTATAATGGTCTTACCAACAGAGCCCAGCGTGTTGGCCCATGAAGCACCCTGTCTGGTCACCATGTTGATAATCCTTGGGAGACAAAGCAAACATTTAGAGGACAGCTCAAGTGATCCAGGTGTAATAACAGGAATAATACTACTGTCTCCATACTCACTGCACATTACGAGGTTTGGACCATCCCATGCCTCGAGTCTCCTTCAGGCTCACCCTGAGACCATTTACAGCTCCAAATGCTGCTCCTGAAGTCAAAACAAGTTATTTAAAGTTATTCATTTGATTACATGGTTTGCACGGTAGTTGCACTTGTTTTGATGTGCCTATTTTTATTTATTCTCTTGTTTTTTCACTTTCTTGTACAGTACTTTGAACAACACCCCCCCGTGTAAAAGGTGCTATTTTAAAAACTTTAATTAAGTATTATTAAGTATAATACCCATAGGGGTTGTTTGTAGTAAAAAAAAACTAGAATGTACTAGTTATATAGTATATTGGGCTATATATATATATAAATATATATACATATGATGTTACAGTTGTTCATCATGTCTTACCAGTTATGCAGGATCCTCCTATGGTGAAGAAAGCCAGTTCAAACCTCCCTCTTGTTTTATTGGCGCCTGTGGGCAGAATAAACTCATCTGTGTCCTGAAACACAACATAAAAAATCTGTTAGTCAGAAAAATACACAAAAACCCATTCATTTCCTAAACTAGTTACTCCACTATGAAACCATTTAAATTGTGCTATTATTACCACAAGTCTCTATTTATTGTACAATACCTACTTAACCACTGTTTAGACTGTTGTAATAAATGTGTTGGGACCATTTAGTAGCTAGGGTTAGGTTAGTTAGTTTTAAATATCTTTGGTTAGTAGTAGGTGTTTTGTAGTTTGTAAATATTACTGTATAATACATGCACTTTTTAAAATCTAGACGTGCTAGTGAATATTTCAAATACCATCTGCTTAGTGTCTGAGCTCCTATTCTCAAACTTCAGATAACTTATCGGGGTGTCTCATTTCACATATCTCAACTATGGCTTATGATTGTACTTGCATTTTGACAGTTTGTGAATGAATTGAAACTGGACTGAATTTAACACCTAAAACAGGTTTAGCTTTAGCTTATTTACTTACCTGAATCAGATAACGAGGGTCGACATTGAGGTAAGGAGACAGAGGACTCATTCCAGTCACTGAAATGACATTACAAACGGAAATATTAGCTCACTATTTACATTTTTATATTGAGAAAGTTGCATTAAAAAGGGCATGCAGCTGGCTTGCAGTACAGTTCTGACCGGTTTTAGCTAGCTAAAACAATGTGAAAGCTTACAGGGAACACCGGCGAGCTCTGTGTTGGAGTATTCAGATGCACCTCCTCCAAAGAGACCCCCGATACCTCCTTTCATTCCTCCCGAGCCTTGTGAGTTGTCCATGGCTGTAAAGTTAGAAGATCTGAGGTGTCACCTGATGAAAACAGGAGCTGTTAGCCTGTAGCCAATGCTAGCTAGCTATGTCGTAATACTAAAAATCCAAGACAAACTGATCAAAGACACGCTGCTGGATTCCCCGATACCACGAAACGATGTCGTGTTAATGTGTATAATTAATCCTCTGTGGGTTTTACAAGTGAAAACACAGGATTTTCGTTACAGACTACTCAACTAGGTTTCTTATCAAACCCCTGACCTCCAGAAGCACGCTCTGTTTTCTTCTTCTGTGGTGTTTAATGGCGGTTGGCAAACCATCTTAGAGGTGCATTACCGCCGCATACTGGACCGGAGTGGTGAGACAAGAGAGTAATGCAGGAAAAAATAAAAAAGAACCTAGAATATTTGAGCTAAATCAGTTTATTATAAACACTTTAAAATGTATTTCCCTCAGTACTAGGGGGAAAACACTTTTATTATAAAAAGTTGACTTTTAACCCTCAAAACAATTAGTTAGTAGCCTACCTCTAAATCTAAATAATGAGAAATCTTCTCAGATTAATGACTACCTTATTTTAATATGTTATATATTATATTAATGAGTACTTCAACATATTATTATATATTACTCTGAAAAACGTTTCTTATTATTTTTGAGAAAGTTTCTTATTATTTTAAGATACTAACTCATGATGTCAAGAAGGTGTCTCATTATAATGACTTAAAGGGTCTTTCCCCCCCACACATTCCAGAATAATGTTTTCCTCTAGAGAACTGACAAAAGGTCATGGTGCTTTGCCCTTCTTATTGAAGAATGGGATTTACTACAGTGTGTACATTTTCTGGTTGGGCGCTTGCATATTTTATATATTTTATGGTTGAGACTATTCTCAGACGAGTGATGATATTTTCTTCTCTTTGTTTTCCAGCCCACTATCCTTTACTCAAGTAGCATGTATTTTATTTTAAGTTCTTCATTATCTGCTACTTTACACTTAAATTAGTAACTAGTTACTTTGCAGATATGGATTAATTATAGATAATACGATAAACAAATAAATGATGATGTAATATTATAGAATAAGCTATAACATTCTTGATCTCCGTGAGGGAATTCACAAGCTATCCAGCAATTAACATATATAAAGTAGTTACAATTAGTGCCACCTTTACTAGCTGTAACGGGAAAATTATGAATATATTAACACATCAATAATAATAATAATAATAATGCAATAATATAATAAACATTATTTTGAAATGGGCCATTCTGCATGAGTACTTGATTACTATTGGTACTTTAGGTATATTTTGATTCCAATACTTTTGTACTGTAAACATTTGAATGCAGTATTTTTACTTGTAACAGTATTTCTACACTGTGGTATTGATACTTTTACTTAAGTAAAATACCTGAATACTTCTTCCACCTCTGAATAAACACTCAAAATTCCCCCTAAAATACTTTATAACAGAGAAACATTGATAATACTCACATTTAAGAAGCTTGTACGAGGAAATGCTTTGAAGTGTCTGCATTTCCCTTTGACCAACTCATTGTCTCAGCTCTCAGTTTTGTGCTGCTCACCTGTTACAGTTCATTGTAAATCTTGTCAGAAAACAAGGGTGGAGTTCCTCACAAGATCCACAGGGTGGCAGCAGAGGGATGACAGTAAACACAGCTTTAGAAGGTCAAACCTGTTGATTGTGGTCCTCCCTAGTCCTCTCTCTAATTAGACCTGATTTAATTGCCTGATTTAGTGAAATTTGTTCTCGGTCACAACAGATACAAGTTGGATTTGTTGGACTGTTTGCATCACTTTAAGTAAATAATTAGAGCTAAATAAATATGACACCTGTCAGACCTTTAAATGCATGATTCCCCACCTTTCAAACGTACAGCGTTCTCACCCATGATGCAACACGGGGAGACAAGACCACACACACATGCACACGTACGTGCACATTTATGCCGCGCGGCCTCGGGCCATCTGCTGCCGGTCAAAGGGACAGAGGCACTGAAGGAATTTAGTGTGCTGAATTTCACGAATAACAGAGCATCTTATTTGGATTCTGCCATTGTATGTGTGTATTCAGACGGGGCCAAGTGGAGCGATGAAGTTTGCCATTGTCGCCCAGTGTGGGTGTTTTCAGACTCTCTGGCATGATCTGTGAGTTAGTGTTCTCTGTGTTTCTGCCCAGTGTGCCCACTGTCTTTTCCCACAATGCTCCATTCAGCCATGGGCCTCTCTCTCTCTCTCTCTCTCTCTCTCTCTCTCTCATCTCTCTCTCATCTCTCTCTCTCTGTCTGTCTGTCTGTCTGTCTGTCTGACTGTCTCTCTCTCTCGCTCTCTCTCTTTCTCTCTTCTCCTCTCTCTCTCTCTCTCTCTCTCTCTCTCTCTCTCTCTCTCTCTCTCTCTCTCTCTCTCAGCTCACACACTCTCAGACTAAGCTGACACCCATTTTGTGCCTCTAGCTAATAATCATCATCATCATCATCGTCAAGCTACTTTTCAGTTTGTGGGAGGTAGATTATATTTTATATAATAAATGGAGATTGGAGTGAAAGTAATAGCTAAAAGAGAGTGGGTGAATGGAATCAAGGGGGGGGTGGGGGGGGGGGTTTGGGGGGGGGGGGGGGGGGTGGGTGGGGGGGGGGGGGGTGGGAAGGGGTCAGAAGGACAGGGGAAGAGGGAGCGGCGAGAGCGAGAGGGCAGAGCGTAGAGATCGATATAAGAGGAGCGATGCTAAGCGATAGATATAGCTGATCTATCTTCTCTATCTTCTCTCTTTCTCTTTTCTTCGGTTTATGAGCTCCCAAATCACAAAAGACGAGAGGCAAGACAGGGGAAAAAAAAAAAGCCCAAGTAAAACAAACAAAAGAAACAACCCAAAGTTGTATGTAATTTATTTTATTCTATGGATGGTTTGTGTCAAGGAGACAAGGAGACAGTGTTGGGTCTTTAAACTGCCTCAGAGGGGTGTGTGGAGTTAGGGGGAGTTGGCCTTATTTACATGGGAAGAGGACAAGAGAGGAAGAGAGGGGGAGAGAGGAGGAGGAGAAAGAGAGAGAGAGGAGAGAGGAGAGAGAGAGGATGAGAGGAGAGAGGAGAGAGAGGAGAGAGAGAGGGAGAGAGAGGAGGAGAGAGAAGAGGAGAGAGAGAGAGGGAGAGGAAGAGAAGAGAAGAGAGGAGAGAGAGGAGAGATGAGGAGAGGAGGGAGAGAGAGAGAGAAAGATGAGAGAGAGCAAGAAGTGAGAGAGAGAGAGAGAGAGAGAGAGAGAGGACGGAGAGGGGAGAGAGGAGAGGGAGAGGAATGAAGGAAGAGAGGAGAGGATAGGAGCGAGAGAGGAGAGAGGAGAGGGAGGAGGAGAGGAGGGGGAGGAGAGACGGAGAAGAGAGAGGAGAGAAGAGAGAGAGAGACAGAAGGTGAGACAGAGAGAGAGAGAGAGAAGAGAGAGAGGAGAGGAGAGATAGAGGGGGAGAGGAACGAGGGAGAGAGAGAGGAAGAGGACAGACAGGAGGAGAGAGAGAGAGAGAGAGAGAGAGAGAGAGAGAGAGAGAGAGAAGGGTTTGAAATACAACTTTTAAAGCAGCTTATAGGAATCCTGTTCTTCGGCTAAAAATCATGCTGCCATCAAATATTACCAAGCAGAGAGAGAATCTGAAGCTGTTCATTATGTGGAGAATGCTGTGCATACATAGTAATGTAAATCAACCTGTCTTTTCCTCTCACTTTCTCTCTTTATCTCCCACACACACAATCACACTTTGATTGTAAGCGCTGGGAGCTCTGGGCCCCAGTGTTGGCAACGGCGAAGAGCTGACTGCAGAATACATTAGCAGATGCTTGAAGAGTGTTTCATACCAGACTAAACAGCACAAAACTTGACTGAAAACAGGAAAAACAGAAGACGAGAGTACACACCCATCCATCCAAACACACATGCACCCCCACCCATTTATTTCCACACAGTGTCTTCTTGTACTTTCTCTCTCTCTCTTGCAATCTCTCTCTGCTTCTTCCTGTCCAGAGGATTGTCAGCAGTGGTCACATTATGTCCCCCCTCTCTCTCTCTCTCTCTCTCTCTCTCTCTCTCTCTCTCTCTCTCGCGCTCTCTCTCTCTCTCTCTGTGATCAGGCGGCCACTGAGCATGCAGGCTCAACTCCAAGCCTGAAGTTCAATATCACCCCTCAACTCCACAATGAAGGCAGGAAGGGCAGGGAGAGGACGAATGAGCCACCCACTGCTGCATTCACCACAGAAAACCTCTTTTTTTCTCTCCTGGCGTGTGAAACCTTACATGTGCAGTTTAAAGGGAACTTCGAGTGTCAAAGGCTCAAATGACCCTTTCTTTTATTTAAATAACCCTCTTTATGTTTTGATTTTTAATAAGTGCACCCTTAGAGGGAGACAAAAAAGAGCCTGTTTAAAACAAATGTAGCTACCATTACATGTTAGCTGTATTCTTTCAGAGACTTCAGGGACAGACTGTGATCCTGTGTAATATTTACTCTGCAGATGTTTGAGGGCGAGCTAGCACAATCAATTTCCCTTTAATTCCCCAGCCATCGAGTCCTCCAAACCTGAACACCCCCCTTCTTCCCTTCTTTTCTGTTATACATGTGCATGCCTCAGAGAAACCATGGTGAGCTGGGTGTGTTTTGTTCTCTCTTATTACACACATCGATGTGTGTAATGTCTACTTAAATGGCAGGAGGAGAACAAGAGAACGAGCACAGAAAAGGAGAAGTGGGAAAAACATGTTGTGTCCTTTTCCCTGCATTTTGTCTCAAGTATCTGCCAGGGTTTTTCTTTCCCCCGCCGCCCCGGTATCTAAGGAGTGTTTGATGATTAGTATGCAGAAAGGAAGCTGATTTGCATAATTAAGTGCTACAGAGAAAAAGCAACAACGTTTGTTAGTTTTACAACTATGAGTTTAATAGTGTACAAAGAGTTATTTCTGCTCACTTTAAAAGTTAAAAGTTCAACACATATCTTCATTTTTTTTAGACACACATGTAATTTTTTTTTTTTTAAAGAAAATCAAAGCCGAGACAGATACCATTAAAGTGGTTAATAATCACAGAAGTGGGGTAACAGTTAGTAACCTACACTTGGCACTGAAGAGTAGATTAATGTTGCACTACACTGTTAATTGTCACACTCATAGTATACAAAAGGCACAGAGGGCAAGCAATGTTGATCTCAAAGGCTCAAGTTAAAACAGAGGACATCAGAGACTCCAGTATATCAGGACATTGGTTACTAATAATGACACATGAAGGATAGTTAAATCAAATTACTCTCCGTAATAAGGCATGTTTTTTTATCTGAAAAGGTAATTTAATGTTATTTTCACGTACAAAATAGAATATAAAAATACATTATAAACTTGTTACAATTATTATGATTTTTTCTTCTTTTTTTTTTATGTCAAGGCCTCAGTTGGCTTGTGTGTGTGCGTAACTGTACCACACCTTCGGAGAAAGCGGATACACATGAATATAGGAAATATGGACGACTTCATCTCAAACAAAACAATCAAAAACACAAACAACACAAAAAGAAAAGATAAAATATAACACTGTTCTCTCGAGGTATACGAACCTCACACATAAACATTTCAGACATCGTAGCTGCTGCTTCAATACTGCATTGCACTTCCGATTCAAATGAGCCACTTTCTTTTTTTTTTGGCACTAAAATCTGAATTGAGAAGAGTTATGGATGTGGGCCATAAAATGTAGATGATGACAATTAATCTGCATAAACCCAAAGAACATCATTTCAAGCTGGGCACAAACCACAATGCAGTAATAAAAGATTTAGGTGTAACATTGTTCCATCGCTCTCAAATAAATAAAGGCACTGTTGTTCGAGCTCATACAATACTGTAGTGTGAAAAAGGCATCGTTGTGTAAGTCCTCTCCATTTGGACAAAAGACGTGCAACCTTCCCTCTGTGTGTGTATCTGCACTGTACTACAGACATGGCATTTATACTGCATATGTTGACTCAGTATTGGGATGATTTACTTATTAAGGAAAAACTCAAAAGATACTTTGGCATTTGTTCATTTTCCTCACTGAGCACTTGTTTCTTTTGACGGTGAAAAAGATTCTGCGCTGGCACTTTACCTCACCGACCGACGGCTTTTTTGTTTTTATTTAGCCCGTTCAGACGTGTCGAAGAGAAAAGGAAATCTCTCCTCTTTAAAGGAAATGATGCACAAAATAATAAAATCTGGACGAAAAAGTGACATTTTAAACACATCATTGATGTGACAATTCAAGGGAAAGCGTGTTAATATATTAACATATTAACAGCAATTATAATGCGTAAATGAATGAATGTATATTGGCCCAGAAAAGAAGGAATCCCTTTAACGCGTGTGAAGAAAAGTTAAAGTATAAAAAGTTTTGCTATTGTTGAACGCGGCCCCCCATTTACTTTCAATTCATCAGGACCTTTCTCCGTTTTGTACCCTTTGTTCACCGTGAAGGCATGAGAGGAAAACTAAACGCTTTCTTTACAAATTCAAGGAACCACGGGGTGAGTAATCGAGATGTACAAATGATCATATTGTGGGTATTCCTTTAAGTAAGAGGTGCCCACTGAGGAAATGATGCTTCCAAATATCAACATATCTCTTTTAGTTTTAGGAAGAGTGTCTGTGCTGGATAAGTACCATTATTATCAGTATAGTTACCATGTTATTAATAGAGTCATTATTATAGCATCACATGGACTGATGGCAGGGCAGTTTGGCACGGCCAGGGATTGGTTTAGCAGCCCGTCCCCAGTAAAGTCTACTTGTTATGCACGGCAACAGCTGTTACAGATTGGGGTCTCGACTGGTTATAAAACATTCTCAGACTGGCGTTGGACTTTGGGAAGGAAGGCACGTTTGGTAAAGTTTAGGTTAGGACTTGGTGATGGGCAGGGTCCTGAGGTTTATTCCCATGATCGCTGTCCTCTGGTTGGCTGGTTAGACAGAAGCAGCCGGGTTGTTCCCAATGTGCTGGTCTGGTTGGCTGAGCTGGGGGAGTGACGGGGCCGTGGGCCAATGAGCACGCCAGCAGGCGGAGATGGGTGGGTCATCAGTGGGCGGAAAGGTCAGAAGGTCAAGGGGTCATGGGTTAGTTGCCGTGGCAGCTAGAGTTAGACAGACACAGACGGACAGACGTGGAAAGGAAACAAAAAGGGCACATAAAAGGGGACATAAAAAGAAAAAAAGATAGAAGAGAGATTAGTGTCAGCTAGTGGCGTCAGGATGACAACAAGGCAGATCTACGGCAGTCACACAGCATGAGGGGCGCTAGAGAGAGAGCTGCGCAACACCTTCATGAGCCCTGCATGACCATTCAGAAGAGCTCACATCAACCACCGGGTGGTGACACGAGGAATGGCTGGTTAGCGATGCTCACGTGTGCTCATGAAGGTGTTAGCAGGGTTAAGTTTTAGGAGATGCCCCTCCTGTCGTGTGACCGCTGCTATAGTGATACTACTCATGCTAGCTGGTCTAGCACAGACAGACAGTGAAACCATGGACAGAGAGGGAGACAGCATGGTTTCATGTGGGTGAGAGAGTGACCTTTATGTCCAAAGAAAAGTGTCTGGGCCTCAGAAATACTTTCGCTTACTGACAAGTAGAGCTATTGTTTAGCAGCAGGCGTAAGATCTGGATGATTAAAAGTTGTGATTAACTGATTATGGTTTGATCAATTTGCTATGAAGTATTAGAGGAGCACGTAAAGACTACAGTAAGCAAAGAGGCACCATAAGAGATAGCGATGAGAGGTTAAGAGATGGTGATTTTAGAAACAATTTAACAATAGACAGACTAGCTACAAGAATTTAGAGGCTTTGGTTTTCTTTAGAGATTTTTTTTCAATAGTCATCTTTATTGCCTTTTAGTGTTTTTTGTCCATCATGTACAACAAGAGCACCACCGCTCACACACACACACACATATATCGTAGCTAGCTAGTCCATTTTCTATTGCATAAAACAGTCATGAGGGCCCGTGAATCGAGAAGGTCACCTCGTCTTAAATAGACAGAGCAAAACACTGCCTTCATTGCCACCTTTCGTGGTGACTAAAACAGTAGTAGCTACACACCTTGAATAAAAGTTTGAAGTTTACATGGAGACACTTCATCTATAAAAAGCATATCGTAAAAACAAAAATAAAAATTTACAAACTAAAAAAAACTAAAAAAAAAAAAAAAAGAATACTACAAGTATTTCCAAAGCGATCTTGTTCCATAAGCTTCATATAAGCACTTAAATCCTTAAAATCCCTATATACAAATTTATTTTGCAGCTAAATACATGGTAACAGCACCACTCTGGCTAGGAAATATATGAAAGATGTAAACAGCCCCAATGATAAAGTCCAGTGGGCGACTGATAAGACCACAAACAACAGTATTTCATACAAAAGAGCTTGTAACACAGACTTCAGTAGTTATCACACGCTGTGTTTTAGTAGTAAAGACCAAAGATCATATTGAATTGAATGACCTTCAGAAAAAAAAGACAATCACTGTTACTTTAAGTGTCATATAGTCATTGGGCACAACACAGGATTTAATTAATAATAATTAAAAAGAAAACATTTGTGGAAATCTACTGGAATGAAGTTGGGTATAAATAAAACTTCCCACAGTTATTTGTAGGGTTTAAAAAGTACTGAAGAGATAAAAACAACAACAACAAAAAAAGGTTTCTGAGAGAGGACTCCAAATCCAGAGTCACAAGGACTGAGTCACATGAATGGAGCGATCCATTCTAATTAAGAGGGTCCCGGCCTGCAAGCCGTCCAGTTTATCTACCAGGCAAGCAAAGATAACCGCCGCAGCTGTCACCCCTCACATAGTTCCTCCCAAATCTACATGTTTCACTTTCACGTTTCACATTTTACACTGAAGCTGCTTCAGCGTGTCACCTTTGCGCCTGATATTTCTTTTCTTTTTTTTTAGGCATGCCGTATTACAGACACATGTAAACTGAGATTGGTCCATTGGTCCGCATGCACGCACGCACACACACACACATACACATAAAGTGGCTGGTGAGCTAACTAACCTCTGTCTGGGGTCACTACCCTTTGGTAAGGATGGATTCTCTTGTCGTGGCGTCGTAGCTTAGTGGTCATGGCACCTGCTAACAGCCATTGACATCGCCAAAACAGAACACAGAAGGTTACTCATCAGAAAGACATCAAACAGTCCACCCATGGCACCAACATCAGTGAAACCAGGAATTTACAAAGTGTTCAAGGCTGAGGGTGAAAATAAGTCAAAAACATCTCGCTTCTCTGAGAGACAGAATTCTTGTTGTTTTGTGGTCTTCTGTTCTCTAAAGAAAAATATTAATCCAAACCACTAATTTCTCACTAAGCTTTACTAGTAGATTCAACATCAGCTGTAAGCAAAGTCACTCTATAGCTCTGTGATTAAAATAAGCTTATATTAAATCACAAACAGCAGCACTAAAATATCTATGGGTTCACTAAAATGTGTTAAAATTACAAGCGGAAGCTGAACTATTAAAAAAAGTTAAATAGCTGTCAAACCACAACACTAGTCTGCTAATACAAAGAGGAAATTAACAGGAATGGACACTTGACTACAGAATGACTGTCTGTCATCCTAAAGTATGAGCAAACTTTGAGTGTTTGCTCTGTGGGACAAGTATGTGGGGGAGGGGGGGTCCTGCAAGCCAGTCCGTGTGTGTGCTAGGAAGGGTTGCTATCGCTTAGCCTTTGGTTGGGAAAGCCATACCTGCAAAAACACAGGAAGAAGGGACTGTTAACCCAACGATTAGCTTCATCATTCATTTATATATGCATTTTGGATGTATTACAAGAGCTGGATATGGATGCCAATATTTCCCAGTGGCAAACCGCGGTACTGCAACGGAAACAAGAAACATGTCCGCAAGTTCTGTTTCCTAACCCGACAATTAAAGAAAATGTCAGGTTTTTGGTTGAGTTCGGGAAGTTAAGACACGTAAAGCTTCGGGCGTCGCTTGCAATTTTTCAAAAGAACTTTGCGAAGAAATGTCTCAGTTTTGATCTGTGACAGAAGCTATGCTCCGTGTCGTACGCAGCCCCTTAGGCTGTTGCTCGAACCTCACAAAAAGGGCAATTAACTTCCATTTAAAATTTGTAAATAGTTTTACATTTTAAAGATTAATGAACAAAAAAACAAATGCACAATGTTAGTGTAAGTTAACATAAAACACATGTTCAAAGTAAAGAAAATGCACTTTTTTTCCTGCATTTATGCCATCTGTCTACATTAAAGGTCACATATTATGCTTATTTTCAGGGTTATACTTGTATTTGGGGTTTTACTAGAACATGTTTACATGCTTTAATGTTCAGAAAACACATTATCTTTCTCATACTGTTTGTCTGAATATACTTGTCTTCCCCCTCTGTCTGAATCGCTCTGTTTTAGTGCCTGTCTCTTTAAGACCCCTACAGAAAAAGCCCAGTCTGCTCTGATTGGCTTGTGAGAAGAATTGCAAAAGTAGTTATCAAGACATTTTCATTATAAAAAAAAAAACTGAAGTGTTTTAAAGTCACTTTGAATGATAACAAATTCAATAATACAAATTTGGGAAATAACTTTAATATAGCCTTTTTACACATGAAGAAGACTATTTCTTTTTCTTCTTCTTTTAAATAAGCCTTTTTTTGTCCGCTATACAACTACCTATAACTATACCTCCTACTAAAGCTATACTGTAAGCATCTCGGCCTTGTTGAAGCTCAGTTTATTTCTTTTCTCATCCAAGATGAGAGACGCAGAGCTGAACAGCCGCTAACTGTCGGTCTTGTGCATGAAGCACAGAGTGTTGGAAAACGACGCTGATTATTTCTCCGAAACCCGAGTGCGATCGCATTTCTGGAAAAGCCCGTCTTACAAACTGCATGTCGCTGATCTTGCTCCGAGACGATGTAATAGTCCGACATTCTCTTTCATTTTTATTTGTAAACAAACCACACATGTACGTGGCAAGTCGGCACCCGTTGTGCTCTGATATGATGCCAGAGTCGTGTCCAGTCATTGGCTACTTCTACCAATTAGCAACTGGGTCAGTTCCAGTCTGACTACAAATCACTAAAACAACATTTTGCCAGCGCTATATACGAATGTCTTATTTATCGATATGCCGATGGCAGTCAACAAAGTGAATATCGGACGATACCTATAATAAATCGATGTCATAGGTTTTATATTTATATATTTTATTCTTAGAATCTAGAAATTCTATTTATTTGTGCGTGAACGCCTATGGGACAAGCGGGCGGCTCCAGAGAGGTTAATGACAAGTGTTTCTGACATATACGATTGGGAAGCCACTTCATTGGAGTCCAGTATCCAGTTCTCATAATACATCCATTGACTCTGTATGGAATAACAAACGTCTTAAGTCTAAGTACCTAATACTCCAGTTGAGTCAATCGGGTATTCCAATATGGATGGCGTGAGTGTGTAGGGATAGTCATAGGGCGTGTAGATGATTCCAGATTCGGGCCCTTGCTGCACCAGCGCCTGGTGCGGATTGGCTCCCTGCATGAGGGCGGAGCTCTGGATCTGACGAATCAGAGGCAACATGGTCTGCGTGGAGACGGGGTTGGGGTTGCGCATGGAGGGAGGTAGGACCGACGTCGGACCTGTGAGGATACGAGGCGCCTGAGGTGTCCCTAGAGGGAAGCCGGCGGTGGCTGTGCGGCACACGAACATGCAATAATGCAAGTATGCACACACCCACACATACAATAGACAGGGAAGAAGAGGAGAGGACAAACAGTCTATTTAACAGCAGAAACAGAGGCATTGTTCATATGTACAGTGGACTCCTGTACCGAGACCCACCAACCCTCCTCCACATGTTAACTATGATGTCATCCTTACCCATCTTGACATTGGCGTCTCTGTAGGTCCCATTGAGAATGGCCAGCTCCATCAACTGCATTTTCTTCAGGTTGTCTTCCCCCTCAGCCTACACCAGAGCAGAACAGCACAATCAGCTTACTTAGCGAGTACAGTCATTCAGCCATTTGACAAGTGAATGAACAAACTACTGTGGGAGTCAAAAAGTCAGCAAATGTTACAGTATGCTAAAACTAACTTTTGTTTGCACTTTAGTTTCTTTATGACAATAACACAACATGCACTAAATATTCCGGGTTTGGCCCTTATTCCAAAAAAGACAATATTCCTACTGTTTGCATGTAGGGCTCCAAATAATGATTATTTTCGTTATTGATTAATCTGCCTGTTATTTCCTCCATTATTCGATGTCTAAAAAGTCTTGTTTCATCAGTCCAAAACCCAAATATATTCTCTTTAAAATCTCCATATTTCTTAGGCTAAAAACAGCATTGTCTGCCATTTTTGCATGAATACAATTAATTGATTTAAAAATTGTTTTCCGATATATTTCGATTAGTCGACTAATCGTTGCAGCTCTATTTACACGTCCAACGAAAATGAATATTGCACTAATATTCTCGGTTACATGCAGCCATGCACATCTCCGATTATTTCAAAGGTGTCCACCTGTGGCCGACTTGTTCAACCGTGCAAACACAGCCTCCCTCTTTCATTCCTTCAACCCCCTTCTTGAAAAGGTTGGCATGAAATGTGGGCTTTTCTTTTGGGCATGCATCTCTACCCCAGCCTTGCAAACTGTTTGTTAGTTGTTTTTTTTGTACGCGCAGAGGTGTCATATTCGGAATAATAGTGGAATATTAGTGTGCATGTAAACATAGTCATTGTCTGAAATGAAGCTGGTCAGACTTTGTACACAGCCACTCCACCACACAGGGCATATTTATATTCTAGCTCCAGTTACAGCTCGGTGAAAAGCTTGACTGATTTACAGTCGGATAGCAAGGTCGGCTGGGTTAAACTAACAAGTATCATTAACCCTTCACACACACACACACACACACACACACACACACACACACACACACACACACACACACACACACACACACACACACACTCACTCACTCACAAACAGGGATTAACAGGTGTTCAGCTACTTATTGCCTATAGACACTTCTTACATCCTTTAACTTCTAGGGTTGGCCGACACCGTGCTGTGATTGGAGCGGAAGTGACGGCCGATTGCTGCAATAGAAATCCCCCTGCTGGTCTTTTCACTCTGTTTCTATTGTTGTAAATAATGCAGAGGGAAAAAAACGGAAGGAGCCTTGTGATTTTTGCAATATGAGCTTTTGTCCTTGTGCATCAAACGGGATAATTTAGCGAGTCCCTGTGTCTATATGTGCAATGCGTTTTTTATTTGTTCGTCACGTTTATGTATGCATGTGTGTCCATGGGGGGGGGGGGGGGGGGTGGAGGTGGGATGGAGAATGTGAGAAATGTTGAGGAGTGCAATCAAAACGTCCTCTTGTGTGAACGTAAAAAAAAAACAGGGAGAAAAAGGAATACTGTAGCCAGTAGTTGGGAATGAAGTGAGTTGTGAACGAGTGAAAGGAGTGATGGAGTGGGGAGAACAAGTGAACAGACTCTCCATTCATTCCCGCAGCCTTTCAAACAACCCGGGGTTACCATGGAAACCCCTTTATGCGTGTTCCCTAATTACCCTAACCCCTTACACATACTCTCTCATACACACAGGGACACAAAAAAGGACACAAACACACACAGTTTTTGGACTGACAATCCCCTTCCCCCTTCCATGCATACCAACACAGTGAACTCTCATCCAGTCACACGCAGCTTTTCCATCAGTCCAGACCATAATATTTGACGCTGAAGGGATTCGGACTGATACTCACAGCTGGCACAAGAAGTTTCTTGACCTCGTTGATGGCTCGCTGGAGTTTGATCTTGGCCCGGTTGTGTGTGTCCTCCACTGTGATCAGGACGTGGAGATCCTCGCTGAGGTGCTCCCAGTTGGGCTTCCCTCGGTTCATCTCCTCCTGAAACACAAAAAACTTTTTTTTAAAGCTCTGTTTGTATGCAGCACACAAGCTCGGCCCATTACGGGCACAGAGGGAACAGGATTTCACTTTTTCTTCTAGTTTGGCTCTGCTTTTGGATCGGCCTCAAACTACACACAATGCTCAAGGTCGTGTAATGCAGCTTTGGAAGCGTTATCAAACTCATGAAATAAACATGCTGCTCTTCAGCGATTACACAAGTTTAATGTTGCATTTTATGTGGAGGCACTTCTCAAATCACACCATTCTTTTCTTTTTTTCTTTTTCTCACTGATATTCTATCAAAACTAGTGCTGTATAGATAGTCAACAAACTGATTCAATAACATTAACAGCATTTATGACTGAATACTCGTTTAGTAAGTAGAAAATAGGAAATAATGAATGTATAATGATGACCTGTTGTTGGTTGTATTTGCTGGTTTTATTCCCTTTTGTTCTTAGAACAAAACAGGTGTACATGGTTACTATTGTAAAAGTCTGTTTTGGATAACTTAGTGTTCCAAATACAAAGAAAATCAGATCTGTTATATATCATATTGGTATAGTATTTTGTTTTATTTTTTAAAGTTCATCCAAAAAAGAAAGCAATTTGAAGAAAGTCTATTTGGGCTCTGGGAACTTCTGGGAGGCATTACTTATTATTATAGCTCCAGGGACTCTACAGATGGAGGTTCAGTCGGTTCAGATCTGGAGTGAAATATCTCAACATGTTTTCGATAGATTACCATGAAGGTTAGTTCAGACATTCATTTCTCCTCTGAATTTTCATAACACACTTTGCCCACTACTTTCTTTATGAAATACCAGCAACACTAAAATCATCCGCCTCAGCTGTACTTTGTGTTTAGTGCTAATTAGAAAAAGTAGGCCACCATCCCCTTGTCTATGTAAGTAACTAAGTTGTGACCATAGTAAATAATTGCTCAAAGCACTGCAGTGCTCAAAGGGAAAGTTCGACATTTTAGTAAATAAGTTTTATTTGCTTTCTTGCTTAGAGTTGAATAAGAAAATTGATACCACTCTCATATACATAGCCTTTCTCAGTCCATTGCTAACAAAAGTCCACAATATATGTATATATGTATACTGTGTGTATGTATATATATATATATATATATATATATATAATTGCACCTCCAAAGCTCACCCATTAGCAAATTAAATCTTGATTGTTTGTGCAAAAAACATGGTTTTAATGTGGGGTTAAGCTGCCAGTATGCTTCTTCAGAATTGGTTGTTGGATGGTCTAAAAGCCTGGGAAACCTACTCCCCCCCCCCCCCCCCACACACCTTTTTTAACATCAAATCAGGGGGTTACGTGATTGGTCAGCTGTGCAGAGGTGTGAACGTAAGATGGATTTACTGTAAACGTCTCTTCAGCTCTTCTCGTCACTTTTCATGTGAGTGCATAACTATGAAATCTTCCAGGAGAGACTGTCTATAAATGTGCAGAGTTAGCCCCATGTTTAAACGATATCCGTCCCCCTCTCTTTGGCGGCTGGCTTTTCACTCCGCTTTCGAGTGTGGACGCTCCGAACAACTTCTGAACACTATTCATTTCTATATCGTGGTTGGACAACACAACACCTTCTGTTTGAGCATAACCCGAATGTTTATGTGCTGGAACTATTTCTTGGCTGGGCGCAGTGACTTCAAAGCCAGACCAGCTGTTTCCCCTTGTTTTCAGTCTTTATGCTAAGCTAACCATCTCCTCCCATCTGCAGGTTCATATTCAACAGACAGATATGAGAGTCCTATCGATCTTCTCACTTAACTCTCAGCAAGAAAGCAAATACACATACTTCCCTAAATGTCACCTTTAAGTACATCTTTACATTGTATAGCCTGAACTATCAGTTATTCAAAACATATCTAATGAGAATAAGTGTTAAGTTGCAGCCCCAGTTCTAACTGAAATCATTATCTTCTGTGTCAGTATTGCGTGCTGGGACATATCCTCTATGTTTTGTCAAGTGAGATGTATCATTTTGAAAAACACCAAAAGTCAACATCTTTCTCTCTTCTCCCCCGTTGCCTCCCACTGTGTCTCTGTTTTCCTTCCTCTCTGTCTCTGTGTGTGTCTCTCTCTCTGAGGGGCGTGCGGGGTAGGGAATGTTCTGGAGAGATAGAGAGAAACCGAGAGAGGGGAGGGGGAGGAATGCTGGACTTGCTCCACCTGCCGTTTGGAAAGCTTGAGCCGACTCCGTCCAACAGCAAACACCAGGGGAGAGGAAGGGGGAACAGATGGACCGAACACCAGGACAGCAAAACTGACTACCAAAAACTCATTTTGAGAGAGAAGGTTGGGACGGATAGATATATATAGATAGAGAGATAGATAGATAGATAGATAGATAGATAGATAGATAGATAGATAGATAGATAGATAGATAGAGAGAGAGAGAGAGAGAGAGAGAGAGAGAGAGAGAGAGAGAGAGAGAGAGAGAGATAGATAGATAGATGAGAGAGATAGATAGAGAGAGATAGATAGAGAGAGATAGATAGATGATAGATAGAGAGAGAGATAGATAGAGAGAGAGAGAGATAGATAGAGAGAGAGAGAGATAGATAGAGAGAGATAGATAGATAGAGAGAGAGATAGATAGATAGAGAGAGAGATAGATAGAGAGAGAGAGATAGATAGAGAGAGAGATAGATAGATAGAGAGAGAGAGAGATAGATAGAGAGAGAGAGATAGATAGATGATAGAGAGAGAGAGAGAGAGAGAGAGAGAGAGAGAGAGAGAGAGAGAGAGAGAGAGAGAGAGAGACAGGCAGACAGACAGGCAGACAGAAACTTGTACCTTCATGTAATTGCAACTCTCAAAGATGTCAGAGCACTCAAACTCAAATCATTTCTGCATCAGTGGGAAACATTAGTGTTGAAGATTATTCGTGCTTTTAATAACATGGTTCTTTATGTGTCTGGTTCAACTGTTAGATATTATTTTCCAAAGCAGATCCGGATTATTTTACATTTCTGATTGTAGCTTTCTCAGCCTGCAGGCTGCTATTCCTCTATAGGAAGTCCTCTAAACTGCATCTGAACACCATGTCCTCATCTTTAAAGTTGTGTTATTGCTGAGATCAAATTGAAGCACATCAAGAATGTAACTTTGACAGTAATGAAAGTACGCATAATGTGCAGCGTGACGGATTACTTGTCTTAACCTAAACTTTCTGCAAGTTGACTTTTAAGACCGTGTTGAAATGATTGAGAACTCATGGCTGCCAAGATGTTGGGCAAAGTACAAAAGCTGTTTATAGGAATAGTTTGACATTTTGTAAAAGACGCTTATTCGTTCTTGCAGAGAGTTATATGAACAGTGACACCACTCTCATATCTGATGGATAAATATGAACCTATAGCCAGAGTTAGCTTAGCTTGGCTCTATCTGAAGCTAATCTAACGAGCAGAACCTCTAAATGTCACTGATCCACACTAATTAACACAGTTATATCTCAATGTTTATATAACTATTGTTTAAATATAACATATTACAGTTGTACTGGGTTATGTGTGAGATTATTTCTAAACCTGGGTGCAGTGACCTCCTGGTCGGGTTACGATTGTACTCATTAATGATTAATCTGCCGATTATTTTCTCCAATAACCTTTTGGTCTATAAAATGTCAGAAAATAGAGAACAATATCTATCTAAGTCCAAGGTGACGTCTTTAAATGTCTTGTTTGTCAGTCCAAAACTGAAAGATATTCAGTTTAATATGACATTAAACAGAGAAAATCTGGAGATTTCCATATTTGAGAGGCTGAAAACTGTATTTTCTTCCATTTTTGTATCTACAAATTTTTTGATTATCAAATTTGTTGGAGATAATTTTTCCGTTGATCAACTAATCGTTGCAGCTCTACCACTTGGAGTCTCTGGTTAAGAGAGGACCTTTTTTTATATTTGGACAGAGCCAGGTTTGCCCCCGTTTCCAGTCTTTATGCTAAGCTAAGCTAATTGTCGCCTGGCTTTAAGTTGATATTTAGCATACAGCCAGTAGAGTGGTATCGAACTTCTCTTCTAACCTTCGACTAGAAAGCGAGAATTTGAAACTTTTCCTTTAAATAAATGTGATGAGATCATGCGACAACATTTGCGTGGTCTGTTACAAAGCCACGCGAATGAAGCCGAAAATGAAAGCATGTGTCTTGTGTGTTCTTGTGAGTGTGTCTCTCAGTGTGTATACCTTCTTCTTGTCTCTCATGGAGCCTTTTCCTCGCACCATAATCTTGCAGCCGGTCTCTGCCTCCAGTTGTTTGGCCGTCAGTCCACGTGGGCCCAGGATCCTCCCTACAAAGTTAAACTTCACAAAAGAACAAAAACACTCATTGATAAAAAAAGAAAGAGGTCCGAGGGAAGACGGACACATTTCCCATCAAAGACTGTCTATTTACAATGTGTGTGTATTTGCATGTGCTGTGGGTGAGTGTTTGTGCATATGTGATGTGTTACTAAGATAGACAAAAATAGATCATTATATGGGTGCTGGCTGGTGCTGGTGGCAACAGGACAGCGCCGTTCTCTTAACCTTATCTGTCACTAAGACTGAGTGATTAACTAGACAGCTGCCCCTGTGTGTGTGTGTGTGTGTGTGTGTGTGTGTGTGTGTGTGTGTGTGTGTGGGTGGGTGTGTTTCTTTGCCATTATCCCTCTGTCTCTAACATTTGTCTCTCATGTCTGACATCTCATCTAGCCTCTTCCTACTTTTTAAACTACTAATGTCTAACCTAATGTTCACTTCAGTTGCAACACATTTGGTCTCTGATGACCCTCGACTCACAAGCACAGATCCAGAAAGAGGAACTGCTCTCTAAATTTAACCTTGATCGCAACCGTTTTGCAATGTGTGTGTGTGTGTCCTGTTAGTCTCCTGTCATGTGAGTGAGGACAGCCTGTCATTGTATTCGGTGATTGCCGAGCTGATGCATGGAGAATATCATGTGAGCCATTTCAATCTGGATCAACGCAACTCATATTGAAGCGCTTAACTGTGCTTGGCGGCAGCAGTGATGTACTGGTCTCTTCACTGCGGTTTACTTATCTTTATATTTTAGGGAAAGACTTAATCCACCTTTCTAAGCTCTTATAAATATTTATGGTGTAAACTAATGGCTGGAAATTGTGGCGCAGTGAGGGAATATTGGCATTTTGAGTAAACACATCTGAATCTTACTGCAAATATTTTGTTTTTTTATCTTTGTGGAAACACCGGCCAAGGTTCATTATTGATCTATTTTAAATCTGGATTACATCACCGGGTGTGAGCAGAGATGATGTCAGAATGAAATCAGCTTTTAGATGAAATGTGAAGCTGTAATTAAAAGTCACGCTGACTCTCTGGCAGACCTTTCTGTCACTAAGAGGAGATGAAGTGACCTGATAAAGTAAACAGAAACTCTTCCTAAAGGTCAAAGGTCACGGATTTGTCCACTCACGTCGGGGTACTCTTTGACAGGCACGTAGAGCTTCTCCTGCAGCTGAGCCACAGGGCCGATAGCTTCGGGAAGTTCCTCCATGTCCCGCCCGTTGAACATGCCGCCGTTCACTGTGTCGTTGTACATGTCCTTGCGTACCCTGCCGATTTCTGGGAGACAGAAAGAGAGAGTAAAGTTGAGTCAATGTAATTGAGTGAGGATGCCCATAAAAGTGTGAATGAGCAACCACAAGTGTCACATTTCTTCACGTCGTCCGTTACTCAGGACGATGACTCACTGTCACCAGAATTACAGGAGCTCTGAGAGTGACAGACAGACAGGCAGGCAGACAGGCAGACAGACAGACAGACAGACAGACAGACAGACAGACAGACAGACAGACAGACAGACAGACAGACAGACAGGAAGGCAGTTGAAAGCATTCTGCACCCCAATGTAGAATCTAATCACTGAATGCTTTGCAATCAGGCCTCCTCTATTACAGACAATTTCTCTCTTTCTATTTCTATCTCCAACAGTGTTCAACACACACACACACACACACACACACACAAGTCAGTGGGGGTCACAGTGACCTACTCGACCCACCAGTGTTTATGAAGTTCTCGTACAGGACAGTTATGCAATAACCATACAGATACGCCGTTGACTTTCTTACAAAGCAATAGGGCTGCAACGAGCGATTATTTTCAAACCATTTTCAGGTTTAATCGATCAAACTTCCGGTCTAAAAAATGCAAGAAAAGAAATGGATGCACGATATGTCTTTTTTAGCCGATACCGATAAGTGATAAATATCTGCTTCTCATGGTTGATACCGATAAGATAGCCGATAATTTTATATTTTAAAAAGAAGTTCGTAACCTCTAGTTTATGCACACCTAAAGCTAAGAAAGGCTAAGATGTACATCAAAAGTCTTGTATTGCAAATCGCAATCGTGTCAAATAGGCGTCGACATGTTTGCTCTCTAGTTAGCATGCTGCGCTTGTTCTTCTTCTCTGTGTTTATTGGCGAATAGCAATCCAACTTTAAAGGTGCAAAGAGCCACCTACTGTATATAAGTGTGTTGATGCTGCGCTTGTTAAGTCTGAGAAAGCAAATTGGCTTTCTATTATAATCGACCAAGATATTATCGTCTGTACTTTATTATCGGAATAATACATAATATTATATATTTTGCATAATCAGGCCGATAATTTATCGTGCATCCCTTGAAAAAATAAGGCAATCACATTTTCCCAAAGTCCTTGTTGACGCCTTCAAATGTCTTTTTAGTCTGACAGTCTAAAAGTCAGTGTTATTACTCATCAATCAGTTAAATTATTTTTTTTAAAAGCACATAAGAGAAGCTGCAACCACAGAATTGTTGGCATTTCTGCTTAAAAAATTACTTAAATGGTCAAATTATTGCCTTGGGTTTGGTGCAGAAGCTCCATCATAAATAAATGAGACTATGTTTGTCTGGCTGTCTGCTTGTTTAGTGTTGTCTCAATGACCGATGCTAGCCTCTGATGCCTTTGTAATGACACGCTGGCACAATAATAACTGACTACTGCACTACACAAACACATACGCAACACATACCAACAGACCCCCGGCTTGAACTCACACACACACACACACACACACACACACACACACACACACACACACACACACACACACACACACACACACACACACACTCACGGCAGAATATTTGCCTCGAGGCACAAATATCATCTGACCTAAGCAGGCTGACAGGCATGTCTCCCTGCTCTGATAAGTCTGACCATAATAACTACAGTAGGATGCTATAATTACAGCCACAGCTACAGAGACAATGATGATCCTCTAATAACCCATTCTGACCTGCTACAGACCAAAAGTGACAATTAAAAAGCAACACACATACACAAACAAATTTGCACACGCAAGAAGGGCTTTTGTCACACTACACAGTTCAAGCAGGGAGAAAAAATGAGAAGTGAAAGAAGAACAAGAGAGTGGAAGAAGTAGAGAGAGAGAAAGGGGGAGCTGTAGCAGGTCTTATCTTAACACTTCAACCTGTCATTGGTTTATATATAAACCGGACTCCAACGCACTGTGTTTCCAAATATGCCACAAACATGCACCCGGACAATATGTGTGACTGGCAGGCTTTCTTATTACCCGGCACAAACTTTTTTGGTACTGTGCCCTTGTCCACATTACTCAGGCAGAAGATACAGCCAGGCTGAAAATGAGCACGGTACAATGCCTTTCATTCTAACCGAGGGTGTCACATTATCAAGGGTGAGGGATGAATGTGCCTGGCTGTCAGTCTTCAACATGAACACGACTGGAGATGTTAACTTGACCTATTTGTCAGGCTGTAGAGGTCGTCTGGTATGAGAACAACCTTGCTGCGTCATGAGACTTGTCACAGAGCACAAAGTCAGGATCTCAGTGATCCTGATGTGCAACAACAGTAGCTACAACAGGCCTTGACATTAAAAAATGTGGATGTTTAACAAATTAGATGGCACTTTTAAAGATTTATTTTATAAAGCATTTGTTGCTATGCTGTGACGCCCAATCTTTTATTGTTATTTCAAAACTGCAACAAACAAAAAAAAGTTGGATATCAACAAGTGAAGGGCATAGATTAGTTGTACAGACAGCATGTAAAGTAGCTTCAAATCAAATATTTTACACGAGTGACATGCTCTCGTTCCTGCACAGGGATGGGCTGCAGCATTCACATAAGCCTGCGCATTAGGTCACTGGGAAAGACTAACAACTGTCTGTTTGTTCCCATCACCAACTGCCTGTCTATGTGTGTGTGTGTGTGTGTGTGTGTGTGTGTGTGTGTGTGTGTGTGTGTGTGTGTGTGTGTTCATCTGCTGCTCTCCACAAATTAAAAATGTGCCCTAAGTTACACATCCTTTTCACACTTTTCATTTTTTTTAAATTTACTACCACATCTCTATGAAGGAATTCAGTGAAAAGCAACAGATACAATTGTAAGAGTTTAATAATTAATCGTTAGCATCTTTCAGGGTTTGATGGGGTCACATTTGTTTCCTAGG
The DNA here is from genome assembly GCF_900634415.1 of Cottoperca gobio. Classification (NCBI taxonomy): domain Eukaryota; kingdom Metazoa; phylum Chordata; class Actinopteri; order Perciformes; family Bovichtidae; genus Cottoperca; species Cottoperca gobio. The sequence continues at coordinate 9,102,915 of NC_041373.1, read as the reverse complement.
AGCCAGAGAGGAATTCAAGCAGTTAATGACTATTCAATAAAGTGAGTCAATAATACTCACTTTTATGATGAACACTGACCATTAAACTAGTCAAGAAAAAGAGTATTGTCTCTGTACTGTGACAAGTGTTTAGAGTATCTAATAAAGGGGGCTAAAAAAAACAAAAAGAAGTCGAGTTACCTTCATCCAGCAGCCGCTCCAGATGCGAGAAGATGCCGCTGAAGTTGGGCAGGGAGCTCATCACCTTCCTGTCGTTCATCAGCTGCATTAGGTAGTCCGGGTTGGACTTGGGTCTCTCCTTCACCTCTGTCTCCCCGACCATGGTTTTAGCTCTACAATAAAGTGACCTATAGGCTAGTTGAGAAACTTGTGAGGGAAATTCACAAAAACACACACACACGCCCCAACAAGCGATGCGAAGACCCCAGGGGTTTCCACCGGCCGCGACCCGCTGACCGCCTCTCTGATAGCGGTTCAAACTCAAATCTCAGCTCCGGTTAAATCGACTGTCCTTTGGTTAACGTTTCGTCTGTGTGCCCTCTCTTCTTCCCCCCTGTGCCGACTCTCTCCAGAGTTTGAAAAAGTTCCTTTTTTTGTGGGGGGAGTTTGGCTCTTTTTTGACACTTCAGGCGACACTCTGAACAGACTCCACGCACTTCTTTACAATAAAAACCTACTATCATCTGGTGTCCTCCGCCCCGGTTGCTCTGCTGGTGTCCGCCCGGTGTGTCGGTATTCTGCAACGGGGATCAACTCCCTATCATATGATTACAGTATAGCAGCAGCACGAGTGGGCTGTCAGGGGCGCGCCGCGCGTCACCGTTTGCACCAGGGAGGAGGCTCGTGCTCGTCCCCTCAGAGCCCCTGCCTCTCTCTCTCTCTCTCGCAAGCACAAGCACGCACACACACACCCTACGCCCGCAGAATAACAATATAACGGCTCTAGGTATGCACACCTGTTACTGTCCATCACTTGAGGGGTGTGTGTGTGTGTGTGTGTGTGTGTGTGTGTGTGTGTGTGTGTGTGTGTGTGTGTGTGTGTGTGTGTGTGTGTGTGTGTGTGTGTGTGTGTGTGTGAAGGGTTAATGATATTTGTTAGTTTAACCCAGCCGACCTTGCTATCTGACCGTAAATGTGTGTGTGTGTGTGTGTGTGTGTGTGTGTGTGTGTGTGTGTGTGTGTGTATGTGTGTGTGTACTTACAGTACCAAAAGTAAAATGACTCATTATGCACTGGTAAAGTGCTTAACAGAGCAACAATAATCAGGTCAGACAAAGAAGAAAAAATAGACAACAATAAATATAATTCTGGAAGACTAAACATTTTTATAATTAAAAAGTCACTAGAATAAATAAGCACAATGGCAAATATAGTATGAAAGCCAATAACTAGTGCTGCTGGGTATCTTATAATAATAAATCATAATTTATTGGTTGATTTATATTTTGTATTATAATCGTAATCTGCAAAGTAACTAGTAACTAAAGATGTCAAATAAACATAATGGAGTAAAAAGTACAATATTTGCTTCCAAAATGAAGTTGAAAGTAAAGTACCCTTAAATTTGCACTTAAGTACTTTAGTAAATGTACTTAGTTACTTTCCACAATTGATTTACAGGTAGGCCACTTGTACTGTACTGTATTTCAATTTCATGCAACTTTGGCCTATACTTACTCTGTTACATTTCAGTAGGATATATTTAGAAAACCTTTTACTCCACTACATTTATTTGACAGCAACTACGCAATGCATTATCAGTGATGGAGAAAGTATTCTCTGCTTAAGTAAAAGTATCAATATAACAATGTAGAAATACAAGCTATTCAAAATCCTGCTTGAGTAAAAAGAAGAAGAAGTAGGCTATTAAAGTTGTACTCAAGATTCAAAAGTATTAGTTCTGCTGAAGAAATGACACTGATATATATATATATATATATATATATATATATATATATATATATATATATATATATATATATGATTATTAAAAGTTTAACATGGATGCATCAATGTACAAGGACCATACACTAGTTACTACCTAGGGATCGGGCCCCTCCAAAGGGTCACAAGATTAATCTGAGGGTTTCTTATTTGAATAATAGGAGAGGAAAGAACAAAACATACTAAACAAAAAGCTTTGCTTCACAACTCTGTATTCATTAAAAAAAAATAAAAAGCTTTTCTCTAATCTGTGCTTTTATTCTGAAATATTGGACGATTTCACCTCTTTGGACCTCGGACAGTTATTTAAACTATGCAATCCGAGAAGTTTAGGGGGAAATGTTTCTTTGACCCACATTGTTTTTTTGAATGGAGTTACAAGTCAAACAAGGTTGTGAACAACTGGTTTAACTTTTAGATTTGACAAACTTATCAAATGTTTTGTTTGTTAGTTAGTAATTTATTAATTTAATGACTAATCACTACTACTAATCAATTAATCAACTAAATGTTTCAGCAGTTAAAATCCGCTGAAACATGAAGTACTTCTTACATGTATCAATAATCATGACACTTTAAGTACTTCTTGCTGATACTACTACTGTGCTTTTACTTTAGATGTAAAATGCAGTATTGTACATGTACTTGTGATGAAGGATGCCTACTATGTGGTTACTTCAGTCAAAGATCTGAATATTTCTTCCACCACTGCCTTTCACACAACACAACACCCCTCCTCTCTCCTGTTCACACACCCTACACTTTCAGGACTTTTGTCAAGGATCCTGAAATAATAAGCAGGTGTGATGTGTGGGTTGGTTCTCTCCTGGGTGGCTGGAAGAGAAATGTTATTGCTGAAGGAGGAACAGATAGGTGCTAGTGGCTAAACTTAACGTGCTGTAAATCACACACATGTGCACACCTATGTGCGCGCACACACGCACACACACACACACACACGCACACGCACACGCACACGCACACGCACACACACACACACACACACACACACACACACACACACACACACACAGTCGAGACAACATGTGTACCCATGCATGCCTTGACTTAAGCCTTTTGTCCGGCGCTGCTGGCCTCCCACCTGGTTTCTCTCCTCCGTCCACTGTTATACGCAGAGTGAAGTTTTGCCTTGTAAGACTAAACTTATGATTGAGGGTGGGATGCAATGTGTATGTATGTGTGTGTGTGTGTGTGTGTGTGTGTGTGTGTGTGTGTGTGTGTGTGTGTGTGTGTGTGTGTGTGTGTGTGTGAGAGCATCAGGAATTGTAACGAGGCCACAGCAGCAGCGTTGGTAATGGCTGATCAGCTGGTATGGCGAGTATTCAGGGCGGGGGCAGTGCATTGTCCTCTCATAGCTCCAACAATGCCCCTCTGAGCAGGCCACACATCTACCAGTCACGGGCCTCTCTCTCACTCTCGGCCTCTGCTTTTTTTTCTGTCTGCCATATTTATTCAGCCCATAGTGAAGTGTAGAGTGAGATGTGATAGTACTGTCCCTGACCTTTCACTTAAACGTCAAGGTCAACCCGTAACCCCAGTTAATATGAGAGCATGCATCACAATAAAGACACATTAAATCATTAATAAATTCCTCAAATGTTGCATATACGTCACTTACCTTGAAACTTTGTCTTTAATTGCTCTTGTACAGTTTCTACTCTTTTAGTTGTTTATACCTCTAATTTTAATATTATTATTTTCACTTCTCTATTTAACTGTACTTATTTCTGACTGTGTGCAGAAGCAAAAGCTGCATTTTGATCTGGTGATCAATACATGCTTTGTATTGTCTTATATTCATCACTGCCGCTCCTTTATGGATATGAAGTCACAGCTCACATTCATTTATTAGTCACATTCTGGTTGCATAGCAATCAGCGATATTAGCTAATGTACTGCATTCATGTGTCTGTTCACCCATAAATGAATTCTGAAACAGTTACAGTTGTTTAATTAATTGGTGGACTGAATTATTAAACAAATGATCTGGTTTTATAGCTTCTGAGATATGAGGATTTGCTGATTTTGTTTGTTTTAAATTATTGCAAATGTAATATTTTGGTGGTGTACATCTTAGAGCTGCAACAGTTATTTATTTTTATATTGTATATCCACTGCAAATTAATTGGCATCTATTTTGATTAATCATTTATCATGCAAAAATGCCAAACCCTCTCTGGTTCCACCTTCTCAAATGTGAGGATTTATTGCTTTTCTCTGTCTTAAATCATAATTAATTAAATAAGTTTTTGTCTTGGACTCTTTGAAGGACAAAACAAGTCATTTTAAAACATTACCTTGGATTCTGAAAAAGAGCTGTAATTATTAGTCGATTGACAAAAAACGAAGCGGCAAACATTTAGATGATCGTTTAATACACTGAATAAGCAAAAAGTTCTGTTGTATATCATTTTAAACAAGAATATTTTAAGGTTTTGGAGTCTTGGTCGGACAATAGAAGATGTTAACTTGGATTCCCTTTATAGACCAAACAGTTAATCGATTAATCGAGGTAATAATTAGCAGACTAATTAATAGTGAAGTTAACTGTTAGCTACAGCTGTGGTCATTTTTCACCATTTTCTGACATATCATAGAATTATTATTAAAAAGATAATCAACAGATTAATAAATAATGAAAATAGTTTTTAGTCACAGTCTAATTAATATAATGTATCTCCATGGCATGACACTATGACACAATGTTTCGCAGGGTTTTGGTCTGTTGGTCGCATAAAACTGCAGAAACTGAAGATGTCTGGATCATGTGGTCATTTCATTCGCAAAACAATGACTGGATTAACCATACAAATAATCAACAATAATCAATCAATGATGAAAATAATATCTATTTCCAGCCTGAATCCATTTTGTGTTCTCCAAAATGTTTGTAGAGAGGTTTCTGCTGCGGAAGTGTCAGTAAAATCGGTCTTATTAAGGTTTTTCCGATCATTTCATATAAACAGGCCTTCTTTGCAATTGTTTCATATGTGTTTCCTTTTAATTAGCATCTTTGAGGTTTTTCAGCAGTGGGGAGCCACCCCGGTTATATTATCACTGATGGAAAGATACCCTCTTGTGGACCTTTAATGTAACTAAAACCTTTCAGAGTGAGAGGCCCAAAGTGCTGATGCATGCCAGCACATTTGTCAATGACACAGAGGAAGTTAAGAATAAATTTGGAGTCAAAATACATCACATCTAGAGAGAAGTTTAGTGTAACGTCTAACTGCAAGAACAGTGGGAGTGTTGGCGAAATCACAGATTAGACTGTCAGAGAAAAGAAAGAGTTTCAACTGAAACTTAAATACATGTAAGATTACTGTTGGAGAAGTTAATGGATTACTTTCACAATCAGATTTGTCTATTTTTATTACCTGCATTGACCAACAGAGAGCAGCAGAATACAGAAGACACGCAGGATGCCATCTGCAGCTTGTTTGTGTTTTTTTTCAGGATAGTTAACAGATGTTGGCTCTGTGGGAGAAGCTGCAGTCTTTTTGTGAGAAAGAATTGTTTGGAAAGAACATCAGATTCAAGGTTTTATTTGGTTAATTTGTGTAAATACTTGTTTTTCCTATAAATATTTTACTATCAAACAGAAGTAGCTCTGATGGTAGTTGAGAGGCTGTTTTATCATGAAATAATTATGCGGACATGAAAACAAGTGTCTGCCACGACTGTCAGAAGTACATTTACTCAAGACATTTTATGTTACTTTATATTATTGAACTTTTTGTACAGCTTTTACTTGTAATAGAGTAAATTCACAGTCCGGTATTGTTGCTTTTACTTAAGTAAATAAATAGAATACTTCTTCCAACAATGAAACTGTCAGTAGTCAGTAGTGGAAAGTAGACGTAAAATGTAACCAAGTACATTTACTCAAGTACTGAAGTGAGCTACTTTGACTTTATTTGAGTATTTCCATTTCCTGCTACTTTATGGCTTTCTGCATAATGATTAGCCTACTTTTAATTTCCGTACTAAGTATATTTTAATGCTAATACTTTTGTACTTTTACTAAAGTAAATGATTTGAACATTTTGAGCTGATATGTAATATATTTGAAAATATTTGTGCTGTACTTAATTACAATTTTGAAGTACATATTGTACTTTTCACTTGACTGCATTTATTAAATAACTTTAGTTAATATTTACTTTGCAGATTAAAAATTGTGTGAAACCCTATGTGAACTTTAGATATGATGCATTGTTACAGATCAAACTAATAATATTTTTAAAATATATAAATATTGTCACAATTAGCACCTTCTCAATCAAATGCAACATTTAAATGCTGTTAATATATTAAAGCACCAACAATAAAAAGAATAAATGTATTATTACATGTAATATTACACTGCTGCATAATGAATACTTTTACTTTATTTTTTATAGTTTATTTTGCAGAACATACTTCACTCGGTACTTTTACTTGTAATGGAGTACATGTACATTGTGGTATTGCGCTGTTTATACATACAGTATCTCACATATTTTATTTGTAAAAGCTCAAAAGTGATTCCTTAATTTGTTCTTTAACGTACCCTTTTATTGCATCATTACTGTCTCGTTTGTCTCTCTATCTCTGTTTCTGTGTCTCTGTCTCCGTGACGTGAGTCCTGCAGCAGGATATCACCTACTCACCTGGCTGAGGGGCTCATGCTAATCTAAAGCCGATTAGGCTTCTTATCTACTCATCGCTGGTTATGTGCTTTGGTCCAACAAAAATAACGCACAGAGTTGGCCTCTTTGCCATTCCTGCTGACTCTTCACAGCCCCCCATCTGCTCTAACTAAAACTCACTGGCTTCAATATAGTGTCTCCTCACAGGTGGTATTTGCAGAATATGTGGAGGTACATGTTTTATAGCGGTATGTGTTTCAAGACAGTGGATTAACAGTTGCTGGTTGCTATTTATCAATATATGGGCTGAATGGATCAAGGGATTTGTCACTTGCATCCTCAGATTCAAAGGATAAAAATATCAGGTTGTACGTGAAATCAAAACTCCAGATAACTGTTTACCAAGTAATGTCGCTTGCAAACACATGCATATACTATTTTGTCTGTGAATGCACCTGGTGTTCCCCCCCCCCCCCCCCCTCCTTACATTGGACATGTGAAGAGTCATCCGATGTCCATGTGAAAGCAGTAATGCCATAATTGCCCTTATCCTATTGACTTAATCAGGAACCCTGTGGCACTCACAGCATGCCTTGCCTCTTGATCTCAGGTTTGAGTGACTCAAGGTCGAAACAACACAGCGTCCTTATTTCACTGTCGAATCACATCTCTAAGATCCTTTATTCCTTTATACAATTCTTCTGCTATACATACACACAAAGCCAAGAAAAAAATGGAAAAACTTTACATGGATGGATAAAAGATTTAGCTTAATTACATAATTTTTTTATAAAACTTACATTTTTGTCATCATTTCTACACTATGTACAAAGACAGTAACCCAGTTGTTGGAATATACATACATGAGTGTCAATATACAGATACTGAATGCACAAGGGAAACACCAAAGAGGGTCTGAGATTACAGTGCAGGGGTCAGGAGCCAAGATTTAGCTGCCAATTTCAGTCGCCCTCCACAGGTTTGGAGTTGGCCCTGCCTCTCTACAGGACTCACAGCCACACTCTTCCACCATGTGCCGCAACATTCATGCATAATTCATACCAATAGGCTATCATTCAATTCATAATTTTACTCCATCTCAGGAGATTATCCAGTCTTCAATGGGGACAAAGGTGGACTGGAGTATAAAAAGAGCTGAGTGGGGGAGTTTAATTTGTTTGTTATACAGTATCAGCTACAAGCCAAAGTACTAGGTCAACAAAAATAAAACGTTTTTTTGGGCTGTAAATATCTCCCATCTGCACCTCTGGCTTCCATGAGAGGGGGGGGGGGGGTTGCATAGCAACCACCATCCCCGCCAAACTATCCGACAACAACAAAAGGGGGAAAAAATTACATATTTACTTGTGGTTGGAAAGCATCTGACATTTATCAACACATATCACATTTACTTGACTTATTATTTTGAAAAGATCCAAACCCCACCGAGTGTTGGAAACCAAAATCTCTTTAAAAGTATGCTGTGAAGCAAAGCTGGAGCCACAGATGGATTTGTTTGGTTGGGGAAAAACCAAAATGAAAAATCACAACATAACTCGCCCTACACATTATCTCTCTCTATGTATGAATATATAATTATTTATGCAAGGAGTCCATTTGAAAGGAGTCCATTTAAAAAGAGTTCATAGCTGTGGATGTTTGTGTGTGGTAGTGTCTACATAATGAGTGTTGGTAGAAAAACGTAGTGATCTCACGCGTCCCCTTCCTCTCTTCCTCAGGTGGGAGTGGTGTCAGTTTTTGCAAGAGGGGTTGGCTCAGCTCACCGTGGCGATCCCTGCCTCACCCCCCTCGTCCACCTTGCCGCCTTTGCCCATGGCCTTCATGTTGGCCATTATGTCGGTGAACGTCTCCTTCACCGACTTCTCCAGGATCCAGCCCTCGCTCTCACTCTCCGGGTCCTCCGGGTTCACCAGGGTGGACAGGGAGCTGTCGATGTACTGCAGGCCGATGGTCACAGCAACCTGCGACGGACAGAAACACATATCAGAAAAACATGTACCCTCAGAAATCACAGAATCATCGATAAGGATGATCACTGGAAACATGTTTTAGAGTCTTGCTAGTCTTGCTCTTGTTCATAGGACAAAATGGATTACAACATATAGGTGAAAGAATGACTTACAAACTGACTAAACTGCATTTAAATAAATCAAATGTTTGACTTAAGGAACAAATCGTCAAGATATCAGAACAATATATTAAAATATTTTATAATTTTCATTATCACTCATAAAGGTTTTTAATTATAGCTGTAACGATTAGTTGATTAATTAATAATTAATTGTCACTTTTTTTAAAGCAAAATTGCCAAACATGTTCTGGTTTCCAGCTTTTCAAAGGTGAGCATTTGCTGATTTTATTAGCTCTTAAATTATAGTAAATGGAGAATGTTTGGTCTGTTAGCCGGACAAAATAAGATATTTGGTGATAGCAGCAGCTCGGGCTCGAGGGAATTGTAACTTTTTCTTTATTTTCTAAGGCATAAGGTCCAAACAATGAATCCTTAAATGGAGAACATAATCAGCAGATTAATTTATGCAGTTGCAGCTCTATTTAGAATATCCTTCAAATATCTTGTTATTAGTGCAATGTGACATAATACAAAGAGAATATGTAATCATGTCATTTTCTGTATATTCATCGTGTGTTAATATAAAAGTGTTTTAACTTAATTAATAATACAAAGAGATGGCATAAATTTGATGACAAAATGTACAGACATCAACAAAAGGACAAAGAAAACAGAGGTTATGAGTTGTTTGTTATTTGTTTGTATATGTTTCTGTGCGTGAAAGTGTATAATGTCAGTGTGGTGTGTATGTCTGAGTGTTCAGAGGGACATTTGAGGGACATTTATAAATAAAAATATATTTAAAAAGAATGTGATCATAGTTAATTTCTTTCTCTATCTTTTTTTGGACGTTTTTATGAATTTATTATGAATTATTTTGTATTTTATTCTACTTTAGTTGCTTTTTCTGTATTTTTGTTTTACCCTAATTTTCTCTGTTCTACTCTGTTGGTTAAATGATACAAATAAATAATTGCAAAAAGAATATGAAGTGATCTACAGCCTAAAGGTTGAAGCTCCAGGAAGTGGGTCTGTCCTTGTCACCTCCCGTAGATTAACCCATCTCTTCATCTCTGAGCCCACTATCTGTGTCAGCACAGAGACGCTTGCATAACTACTCTTAACTGTTCTCCAACTGTGCGTCTGATGAGCTTCCAGGGTGTCGCCTAAATACAATGTTTTAGAGCTATGGTTTGTCTGCTGGATTTCTGGGACAGTTATGAACCAGTCTGCTTGAGGTCATACAGGGAGTCTCAATGACTTCTAGAATTTGTCTGTACATGTATGTCACTTTTCTGTATAATGGTGTTCAGATTATTGGACCTTAACAACAACAACAACAACAACAGAGGTTGGCAGCGGATGCGCAGGCAAGAGGCAAGGAGCCATTTGGCAGCTATAGGATTACCATTTTGGTAGAGAGTTGCAGGTGGGATGCTGTAGGTAAGCTGCATGTACGTACATGCCAAAGGTGGTGCAGGGTAACCTGACCGTAGGTAAAGAGGATAGAGTGTTTTGGGAAGATGCAGTAATAGATGATAGCGGGGGTGGAGTTTGGAAAGGAAGGAGGTGATAGATGACAGACGTTCCAACTGGGTCAAGGCTTTGCAAGTTTATACACAAACTCTTCAGCTCACTCGATGCTACTAGGCCACCAAAGTCCTCACCTGACTCCTGGATAAGTTATTTATTTATCAGTAAGTTTTTGTTTATTGTTACTTCACTTTGAGCTTCTTTGTGCAGAAGTTTGACACAAAGTTTCTCTGAGTTAAGATGAGGTAATTTTGTGACATTTTGATTCACGAGGATACTTGCAAACCTCTGGCACACACATGCTGATAATTGAATTTCCAGTAACGTATTTAGCATGTATGTGTCCAGCAGTTAAACTTTTGAAATGAAGAAATATTTGCATATTCATTAAAGGTAAGGCATTTTTTTATTATTATAATTTCTACGTGTTTTTAAACATACCCTTTATGTGTCACATTTCATATTAAAGTGATGCATAGATATTTTTGGGACTGTCTTATCCACTCTGTTAGAGACAATCCTGGATGGTTCCATAGAAAAGCTTGTGGGTGTGGAATTTAACCAGACTAAAACAAACAGTTACTCTTCATCCTTTAAGCCAGGAGTCTTCAACGTTTGTCAGGCCAAGGACCCCCAAAATGGTGTAGCGTGGAGCAGGGACCCCCTACTGGGGGGGGGGGGGGGGGGGGGGGGGGCTATGCAAGGGGGGAAGAGGCTGTGACGGGGAGGATGTGAATGTGCAATTTCTTTTCTTCTTTTTATTAAAAGAATTGTTTTAAAAAAACCCTGTTGAAGACCTATGCTTTAATCTTTTGGTGTGATCTATGTGAAAGTGAGTATGAGGTTCACTTTTTGTTTTTACTGTCCTGTCTATGAGAACATAAGGGATGTACTTTTTAGTAACATGTCCTCCATTTATGTTGATTTCTTTTGACTGGATGACTATGAAAAACTCGATTTGTGCTTCAGGAACTTTTTTTGTAACAGATTGCATTTGCAGAGTTTGGAGGAGAGTGCAGAATATTTAGTTTGAGACTGACCAGTAAAATAACCTGTAATTTTGACATGGAATTACATTTTGGTCTTGTATACCAATGCTTTTGGCACTTTGCGTGCATGACACGAAAACAAGGAAACCAATCAATCAATAATAAATTCTTCTCTCTTTTTTACTGTTCTAAAGCATAAATCTCACCTTTCTGTTACTTGTCGAAGTTTGTTGCGACAAGTGCATTCAAAGAGTATTTCTCAGTTCAACAAGAGAAAAGACTTTAATGGTGAAGACTAACTGGTTGGTTTGTCAAATGCCAGCCTGGTTAATTTCCCCAACGCCGTGGGTGAGACAGTCCCAAACAAGGCTAAGGGATGGTGTAGGTATTCTTTGAAACTTAACATAATCACATTTGCATGAATATGTGTGTTGAATGTATCACTGGCCCTGACCTCCAACATAGTGACCAGCACAACCAAGGCTCCGATGGTGTTCATCAGGCCTCCATAGTAGGACACCATGGATTCACGACAGCCGCGCTTCCACACATTGAGCTCCTCTGTGTAGTGGTCGTAGCTGTAGTATGCACTGTTGTTGGTCATCTGGAGCTGGATGCAGGGTCTGGGGGAGCTGGGGTTACAGCAGCTGAACGGAACTCCATCCATCAGATACTGGCCGTCCACATTGCTCCCAATGCGGCTAAGAGGATGAGGCAAAGTGTCACGTTAATGTCACGTTATGATGGGTTGTAGGTGAAAGTGAGGTGGGATTAAAGGCCATGAACTGTATGTGTAGTATGTGTGGACTAAAGTTACTTGAACTATCACTAGCTATGACTTGTCTCCTATCAAAACAACTATGAGTTGTGATGTTTGTTGTATTGTGGTACTTTTTTCAAAGGAGACATTCTCACAATCAACTATTCCAGATGCAGGTGCGTGGGAAAGAAATTCCCGCACACACTGCTCCTGCTCAGCAACACAATGTATTTATTGTCAAGAGTATTTTTTTAGATACTGAATACGACTAAATTAAATTAAATTCTCCTAATAAGCAGTAAAGTTCTGCATTAAAACATGACATCTCTATAGGTCTAATTTGAATATTTGAAGTACAATCAATAAAGGTTTGCTGGAATGGCTTGACACAAATCTTGTCAACTGTGATTGATGGTATTAGATCAATGGAAAGACGTGAGATGTCAGAAATGGATCAGTGATTTCTAGAAACATCAACAATCCTAATCAAGCCCAAAATAACGTCCCAGATAACACTTTGGTCCATTCTACAGAACATACAGGACATATTACATTTATAGGATAAGGATAGGTTCTGGCAACAAGTCACGGCATTATAAACTACAGTAGAAGCACATTCGGAAAGCGCAGACCTCTGCCAAGGCCAAAGGCCCTATCTTACACTGGTAACGAAAGTGAACAATAATTTGTTTATCTGCCCCATGCTACACCGTTCCACCATGTTTCATGAAAATCAAGCCAGTGGTTTTTTACGTAACCCTGCTGACAAACCCCTTTAAAACCCCAGCTTCAACAATGTTTTATTGTGCAGTGCTGCCCTTGGAGTGTTGCCAGGTCCTGTGCTGATTGAACAGGACACTGATTCTTGAAAGACGAGGACACTGTAATCCTTAAGATTAAACACTAACTACATACCAACACTCAAAACTTTCCTCTTCACAATTGCCCTCTCCACAATTGTCCTCACAACCCTAACTGGTACTTGTTGCCCAAAAATCAATGTAGACATGAACATGTTGTCTCAAAGAGGCCACATATCACTGCAGTGGAACAATGTTCTTTTAATCCCGCTTGTGGCTTTTTGACCTGTGAATCTTTTTCTGTCCCTAATCACCTCCTCCAGTCCCTCCTCCTCAACTTTATCCATAAAACTGCCTAGTAACCTCTACTGCCCGCAAGGCTCCCGATGCCATGTCCTCGATGCTGTCATCATTTCTGTGATGGTAATCCTCAGTGGACGAAAGGGTATTCTCACCTGTTATGACCTTCACACCAAATCCATTTATACCAACACCTAAACTATCCAATGGTGAGGTGGGGTCCTATAGATACACTGAGATCCACTCAGGTTAAATGAGAACCTCTTAAAGCCATTTCACGGTCACCTCAGACATTAAAATCTTGCTTTCATTTCTAACTTTTAAAGGTTTATCAAGCGGAATTTAGTTTTGAATCCTTGTCACTTACTCTTTGACTTCCTTTGCGCTGAAATCCAGATAGCGGTTGCTAACCCATTGAATCTCAAACCAATCTCTGAAGTTGTCATTTCCGCAGCATCGAAACTCAATCTGCATCAGGTCCAGGGTCCTCTTCATGTAGCAGCGTCCCGGTGTGTCCGTGTCCTTGTAGAACTTCATGCCATTCTTCAGCCCCTCAGCCAGGGTGAACTGCAGAGGGATCCTCATCAAGAAACACAGCAGTGCCGTCAAAAGCAGCAGGACGTTGAAGCCTACGCAGAACATCAAGAAGGTTTTCAACATGGGCTTCCACTTCACAAACTTAGCAGGGTCTAGGGAGTCGTAGCAGACTTTCCCTCCAAAGCCGTTGATGCCGCAGAGTATTAGACCCATAAATATAAGCAGGTTGGGCAAGAAGTGACTCTCGTTGTTGTCCATAAGTTCTGAGCGCTTTCGCAGCTCGATCTTAAAGAACAGGCCCATGCTGAATACCAGCACGCCGGCCATTACAGCGAACCAGTACATGAACCAGACCGTCTGAGCGAGCTTCACCCGCTTCTTCAGGTCAAACTTGACCAACATTAAAACCATTGTTCAACCTGTGGTGTGTCCTTGCCCCGTGAAGAAATTAATCAAAATGACGATCTAGAACAGCAGGAGCTCCAAGATGTTCTTGAACAGTTCCTGTTTCCTGGTTCCTTTGCTATCAGGGTCTCCTCTGGCTGGTCCAACAGGACAGGAGAGTCAGCTCAGCCTGTAATCCATCGTACAGCAAAACAGCAAAGACGAAGAACCCAGGAGGCACAGGGAGCGGTGCAGGAGTGCTATTTCTTCAAAGCTATCTCCTCTCCCATTGTGACAGAAACCTAAAACTTCAATAGCCTTTTTTTCCCCCAACTTTTACCGTTTTTTTCCTCTTTAACACGCAGGTGAGGCTAATTGTGATGTTGCTTTCTCCTGGAAAGGTGGAGGATTGCCGAGGATCCTCATGATTAAACTCAAAGTTTCAGTACGTCATGCTAAGTCCCTGTAAGCAGCCTGATCCAATTTGTAGAAATCCCTCCACACAAGATGAGCCTGATCGTAAGCCGCTGCCAGGGGCTATAATTGGTTTGAGCATTCACGTGGTCATGGGTGCCTTGATCGAACACACCATTGAGCTGTAATGGCATCAGACGACGCCTGACAAAGACCGTGGACATGAAAGTGAAGCTAATAGTGGAACATACTCATTCACGGTTAGGTGGCCACGAGTTCACAGTGAAGCAAATAGGCTGTGCTCCTCAAGCCCCAGTAACCCATTGTCAGATACTATAACGCTTTCAGGCTCACACATCAACCCTTCTGGTATGACTGAATATATGATTAATTCATTATTACCTACACACAACTGAGACACATTGGATGGATAACACTCATGTTCACGCAACAATAAATACGCACATATGATAGTTGTATAAAACGTCATTTTACAAGTTAAGAAATCTAAGTATAATCTCTTAATCTCTATATAACACACTTATATAATCTCTATAATCTCTTAAATGCTCTCAATGATCTTATTTTCTTATTGTTACTTGTTATCTTGGCAGGTAGAATCAACACTGCGAGCTAGATACTTATGCTGACCAAAGCCAGGCCTTTCCCTGACGGCCTCTCTGACACCTATATGTGTTAATTAATTTACAACATTTGTCAACAACTATATTTTCTCCAATGACAACTGCGTTTTACTATTGTCCTTCTTTATCTGTTTATAAAGCAGCCTCCACTTATGAGTCACCACAGGAGGAGTTATAGTTAAAAATACATTAATAAACACTAATAATTGCTTACAACTACATTATAGTGTCATAAACCATTTCTGAAAAGTATATATAATAGGGAGGGTTAGAGTAAAGTGTTACCAAGTTGACCAACTTTGCTTTAGAAGCATGATTAAGTCTGAAAATCTATTTAAATAACTTATACATGGTATTGTTTTTTTTACTTTTTGTAGTGTCATTGAAGATTGTATTAAGTGCATTCTGGATCTGCTTCCTATTCATTTGGGTTGTTTTGTAAGTGGGCTAGGTACATTTGTCAGAAAAATTAAGAAACTCCTCATCATCAGGAAACACCAGAAACAAACACACATGTTGTTGAGCAGGAATAATCTTTATTTGTGTCTCATTTCCATTGCAGTTACTTTTAAATTAATTTTTTAGTACAGAACCGATTTAGATGCATTCAGTAGATCAGAGCGCTATTCAGAGTAGGTGGTTGCCAACAGCATAAATGCACAGCATTTTAGTACAGGGATCATTATCAGACCTTTATTCTAATTTCTTCATGAGTGCAAGATTAGCGATTTATGTAAATTTGTTCCAAAACCGTAACCATTAGCAGAATGGCATAGCAGCAATTCTCACTGGTGAAATCTGTAAGAATTAAATCAGCGGGAGGTTCACAGTTTTAAAATATGGAGTACCCAGAAATTTGAGCCAGACAAGTACTGGACTTTTGAGACTGATATCAATATTTGAAAGTTGATAAAAGCTGCTGAAAGAATTAAACAAATTCTTGTTACTTATTGGCCGACATATACAACATTACCAATATGGGCCTATTTACAATAGGATCTACCAGACATTGTGCAAACTTCAAACATATACCACTTTCTGAATAATACAGAAAAAAGGCATTAATCTAATGTTGACGAGTCCAGCTTTTTCTGTGTGAAGCATCTTGCACTGCTATTTTTAAGAGTTTTGCATTTTGCCCTTTAGTTTCAATTGTTTGGGAAGCGTAAGCAGAAGAATATAATCCAACAATACCCCAAACCAGAATATAGAATGAACCGACTTGAAAAGAAAAACTGTGCGTGTGGTTTGATTGGCATGTACATACTTTGGAAAATCAAAAAGGTTAAATTCTAAAGTTCCCAGTTGGTTTTCCTATCTTCTTCTGGGATGACTGTCCAGTTAGGGGAAGGCGTTCCTGCAGCGAGCCAGTGGAAGTCGTCCACCTGGCTCCAGTTGTTTCTGTTCTGGTCTAAACCAGAGACAATAAAGTCCTCCTTCAGGGTGGGATAAGACCAGGAGAACGGGGCGAAGCTGACTCCATGACAGTCCTCTATGATGGCTCGGCTGGTGACGTGGAGATACACCCGTGTGTCCTGTGGTGTTGTGGGTCCGCAGCTGCTGACAAGGGATGGCCAGAGTGCTGTCTCTACAGTGATCAATGAATACTGAACTGGACACGGGCCCACACAGGATCTCACAGCTGTCGATGTGTTTCATGTGCAGTGTGCTGGGGGACCCAAACAGACGGACCTTGCAGTTAGTCAGGTGAGTCAACAGCACATCTTGTTTATGGATCTCCTCAGCTGTCTTTGTCAGACACACATTGTTCATGTTGGAGAAGCCACACTGCACAGACACTGCAGGAGCTACAGCCACCTTGGTGCTAACAGAAGCTGCAGGAGTGTCTGACTCTGGTGCAGACACTTTATCTGTGGCTTTACTGCGAGCTCGAAAGGCAAACTTCTTCTTGGGCAGGGCCTCCTCTCTGATCTCAGCGGAGGAGGTTTGGAGTTTCTGGAGAGCATCCTGAGCCCGTCTCAGCTCGTACTGCGTTAGAAACAACATGCTGTCGTTCAGAAACTTCTGCAGCTGGAGCGTTTTGACCGTCGCCTCCTCCAGTGTTTGGGTCACCACAGCCCGGTCAGCTCCGGTGCAGCTGGAGAGCAGCTCCTCGATAGACGCTCGCTCTGTGTCGAAAGTGCTGGAGAAATACTCGCCCTTTTCCTCCGCGACTGACCGGCTCTCTTTGGCTTCCTTCCTCCGCTCGGCTTCCTCTGCCCTCTCCTGGTGCCGCTTCTGAAGTCGCTCTTGTATCTTGAAGGCGCCGCTTTCGCCGGCAACCCCAATTCCCTGCGTACATTCAGCCTTTGCGTCCATGTTGTTGCACTGTCGGTTGTTTCGGAAGTGAGAACGGCACAATTTCTTCTTCGGGACTATTGCAATCCAAAGTTAAAGGTGCTTACCGCCACCTACTGTATCGGATATTTCATGACAGTGCATCACCTGGAGAGTGATGGTAAATTAATATTAGAAATCAAACTAAACCTTAAATCTATTTAGGTTTTAGTAACCTTTCTTTATCCCACCAAAATAAAAATATTTGAATCAAAATGTGTATAGTAATTTTTGGTAACTGTTAAGGTGCCTGTCTAAAATGTATTTTGTTGTATCTTTCTCTTCTTTGGTATTTGACGTATGTTTTTATGTTAAGTGGAGTAAGGGGAACTATTATGATGACATACTCGAATGTCCCCTTTCTCTATCTGTTTACAGTTTTGTTCGTATCATCTACATTTTCATTTGTTAGTACGTATTTTATTGTATCATTTTTTCCCTTTATTATTTTGATTATTATTAATATTTCAATATACTTATGTACCTATTATTATATTATTATTATCACATTAAAATACTGCTTTTGGATTTGTATATATCTTGTTTTTTATATATTGTATGAAAATATTTGTTCGTATCATGGAGAAACCAGTACGGTGTATGGATGAAATAAATAAATAAATAAACATTTATTTAAAAAAAATTGCAGACTCTTTATAACCATCAATAAGGCAATAGGGTTAAGTAGGTTTCTGTATGTCATTTATTTTACACCTATTATGTGTTCCGTGCCATTTATAGATAACACTTTTTCCTGGCTTTGTGTATATCTGGACAAGTGTGTTATTTGTATTTGGTTTATGGCAGAAGCAAAATTATGTCAAATCAAATCAAATCCTATCTGTCTCCACAACAGAAAAAAATGTCCCTTCATCCTTGACATACACTCAGTAACCTTTTAAGCTTTATTTTATTCATAACATTATTACATCATTCACATGTAATATTTATTTATTTATATTACATATATACCGTATGTGCTGGCATATCAGAGGGGAGAAATACAAAAATATGTTAATATAATTTTACCTGTATTTCAGACAACTCTTCCAGAGACAACTACAAATTGAGTATTTTATTAGAATCAGAATCCAGAATATTGTCAAGTAGGTTTTTACATTAATGGAATTTGCTTAGGTGTATTGGTGAATAACATAAACATAGACGGAGAAAAATAAAAGGAAGCAAACAAATGAACTATATATTTATAGAAGTGGTAGTTTTGTGCAGTAATGTGCAAAATTGTACTAGGAATATGAAAACGTTCACAGTATGAAGTTAACTTTTAAGTATTGCCTGGATGTAAATGTGTGTATACGTAGGTAACTAAGTACGCTTTCATATACAGCATATCATCATACCTGCACAACGTCAAGGTGTGGCACACACATCAGAGGCCCGCCCTCTACCGTTGGTAATGATTAAGTCTTATAAAATGTATCTGCAATTCATTAGGGCAGTGATATATGTTATTTTAATTCATATTAATATAAAAAGATGACTACTAATTATTTGTCGTTGTTTTATATATATATTTTTCGATTAAAATTTTAGAGACTCGTAAACACCGTGGACTGATGATTTGGGTTGCCTTGTTCTGTGCACTACCCCAACAACCCGTGCGGTGATGGCGAGGAAACCCCGTTGACAAGGCACTGCTTTTTCATGACGGTGAGTTTCCCTTTGAGTGTATTATAATTTTGTGATAAAAATTTCAAGGAAAAAACACACACAACCTCCTTCCTCCCTTCCTTCAGGGAGGGAAGAGAGTTTGAGCGGAGAGAAAAATCTATCTGAGACAGAACAGGGACAGTGAGAAAAATATATGAGTGGGAGAGGGAGAAGGAGGAGGAGGAGAAGGAGGGGGGGAGCAAATTAAAAGTTGCCAAATGGAGATATTGGGTTTCAAGAGGAGTGAGACAGGAGTAAAGGGTTTGCCTCTTTGAGTCGTCTTTATGTTGTGCTAATCGGGATAAATGTGTACGGCGCGACACGGTTTAGTCCTCTGGCAATTTCGACGAATTCCACCCGACGTTTTCAAAACAGGCGTCGTCAACATCGCGGCTAGCTAGCCAGAACAGGCCGGTGTTTAGCGTTAAAATGTTACGGATCGTCCAGTCCGGAGAGCTACCCGACCAGAACACGGGCTGTTACCGAATCCCCCGATTGAAACGCGTCGATTCGGTATATCAAGACAAATGTGACGTTTTTCATGCTGGCAGATAAGCCACATTGAGGACAAATGAAAGCCTCCCCAACAGAGAAAGGAAGATCACGTCAGCGACGACCAGCCACAGGCTGGACGACGGGCGTTTTGTGCTGCTTGAATGCGATTATCATTCTGTCGATTCAGTCTATTTTTGGAAATAAAACTTGCAAGCTGTACATTAGCTGGCTTACTAAACCACCGGCGGTACCATCCGGCAGCAATAGCAGGACTACAGCAGGGACTAGCTTGGTCTGCGTCGAAGCATGCATGCTAGTGCTGATTTCGGAGGATACGAATTTAAGCTCCAAATTATACAAACTGTTCCAACGTTTCGTTAAAGTTGTCTTTATTTCGACCACCCCAATCAAAATTGGCGATACATTTGCAAATCCAGTGCTCTTGAGCTACTTAAAACGCTCATTTTGATAGGTACTTTTTAGCTGTCTTTTTTAAACTAACGTTAGCTAACAGTTGAATTGTAGATGAATATAAAGTGCTTCACTGTTAACGTTGGTAACATGTTGGTATTAACATTAGATTTGTGTTGGTTTAATGCCCATTGAATTAAGAGAAAGGAGTGGAGTGTTTTATTTATTTTTACATATAAACAGTCCACAATTGGAGCTTATTTTGTGAAATAAAATGTCACTGTGTTAATCGTTTGGTTTCCGTTTTTTGTTGGGAAAGGTCAACATTGCTTCCTTTTTTGTAGCAGTGTGTCCCCTTTACATGTGGTTTCATATCTTTATCTAAACAATGTAGTCTATATAGTGTGGAAATTAAATAAATGACAATATTCTGTTATATACTTAGCGTGTAGTGTTTTTATTTGGCATTTTAAAGGCATGGTTCAGCCAGTGTAGAGTCTAGTTTGAACAGTAGCCCTGTCCTTCTTTGTTCTCCGTAAACCAAAGATGGAGGCTGAACGTGGCTCTGTTGTAAAGACAGCATATGGCATGGTAACAGCCATTTTGTTGCATTGCAGTTGCATCTACGCAGGAACACAGCCTACATTTCTCCATGACAATAACAACATACGATTTAAAAAAAACCATCTTATTCAATTGCTAAAGGAATGTTACATTTTCTTTCACATATATTCCCTCACCATGTGCTCCACATTGCTTAAATTCAACTATTACATTAAAATAGTAACTTGACAGATATCCAAACACTCATTACCCATTACTCTGCAGGAACAAATTGACTACTCATGGGATTGGTTTAGTAGTCCCCATTTTATAATGTAGCACCAAGATAGCTAAATACCTTTGATGGCTGACACAACATAAAGCCAACACCTCTTTAAATGTAGACACTCAAACAACCATGATATAAATGGAGCAGCAGGGTGGAGTTATTCACACTCTAATTGTCATTTTCAGTCTGTGCAGACAACCAATGTGGGACAGCAGAGAAGGGTAATGGGTGGGAGTTTTGTCAGACAAACATCTGTAGGAGGGGATGAAGGCCATCCTGCCCTTCAATTGCATACAGATCTCCCACAGCTCTGAATAACATATCTGTCTCCCTCTCCACTCCCACATTTCATACACCCATATTATTTCGTAATCTCACCTGCCTCGCTCCCTCAACCTGTATCTCACACGTTTGCCTATGTAATATTACTAAATGCAGTTTCTCACCCTGCAGCCCAGAAAACAAAGGGTGTTAAATGACTGAATCCATGCTTCCTGCTGGAAATCTGTGAGTGAGATATCCTTACTACGAACATAATGTTATTACTTCAGAATAAAAACTAAGTGATCAATTGAGGTTTATTGTCATGATTAATGAAGCTACTAATCATTGCAACATGAATTACCTCACCTGAAAGTCATATCAGTCATCTCC
Organism: Cottoperca gobio; assembly: GCF_900634415.1. Classification (NCBI taxonomy): domain Eukaryota; kingdom Metazoa; phylum Chordata; class Actinopteri; order Perciformes; family Bovichtidae; genus Cottoperca; species Cottoperca gobio. The sequence continues at coordinate 9,081,466 of NC_041373.1, read as the reverse complement.
CCACCTGCCTCATTCTATCTCAATATTTCTTTCAGGTGTCATGGATGATGAGGACGATCGCCATCTTCTGGATATTTTAGGGTAAAAACCCCCTTTTTAAAACTGGTATTTATATTAAGGACAGACTTTATGAATGGATGCACTGATATTTGTTGTCACCATGCAATTCACAGTGTGGCCACACATTTTTACATTTGTCCTTAAGTTTGGTAATATTGCTACGGTTCCTCTTTGAAATCAAAGCCCCAAGTATGTGCAATACTTGAATTAGAGATGTTTTGTATAGTATTTTCTGGACCAGGTAAGCCATTTTTAAAGTGAAATGAAATTGATGTTATTTTGAAATGTCTTCTGCACCCTTTTCAGAGATGTGGATGCATTGAATGACTATCTCCATGGCAGCAACAGCAAGTCTGTGAGTGACTCTCTCATAATGTATTCACTGTCATTCCTCCCAGAGTTTTTCATAATCGTTATGTCACTTAATTGCATACAGAATTCAGCGATCCTCTGTTAAACTTTGTCTTTTTTGTTTCTGCAGATTGAGGAGGATGATGTAACAAATGCAGCTTATGGGTCGGATGGATCCTTCTTTTCTAGTGACACGGTGAGTGCACCTTGATCAAACAAGCCAAAAACAAAATTTGAGTAGTGACACAATTGTTATAACTCACTTTGTATGGAGGCAAGAGCCAAGGAAAGTTGTTGTTAATGTCTAAATGTCTAAATATTTGATAAAAATTATATTATAAAATTAATCAAAATTTAAGAGAAATCGCAATATGGCCTCCCGTAATATTATATGTTCTTCAATGAAAATGAGAATAATGATATGAAAATGATAATTCCCTCTAATATCACAAATCATATTGCAATTGCAATATCAGTCAAAATAGTCGCAATTACCTATTTAAAAAAAAATTGTTCAGCCTAATAAAATGTTTATGAAATAGTTCACTTTTTTGTACAGGTTATATAAAGCATCACAGTTGTATGAGACAGACCTACAAGGAAGGCTGCCTTATATGAAGCTCACATGCAAACAGTCTTTTTTAACTCTGCTCACTTTCTCTAAATGCGTCATTCAGGCTGGCTCCAACTCTGGCCTCAAGGATGGTTCTTCTACGATGGGGGATTTCGGCGAGGATTCAACAGGGGCAGGCCTCCAGCTCTCCAGCAGCCTTTCATTTATCGAGGATGAATTGGGGCCTGGGAACTCCCCTGGAGGGGTGGATCTTGGGGGAGAGGACCAGCCCTTTGACATCCTACAGAAGTCTCTCATGGAGGCCGACATCACGGAGCAGACGTTGGCCCAGGAGGCCTTACTGGACTCCCAGCCCGCTCCCACTCTGGTGCAGGCTCCTGTTCCCTTCCCTTCCCAGCTGGTCTCTGGGGGGGGTTATAGCGGGGGAGTAGTAACCACGGCGACAGCTGCGTTCCCCACAGGCCAGTTTCTGCAAGGGGTGTCCCCGCTGCCCAATGGCAACGCCCAGCACATCCAGGTGTTGGGCTCGTTCGGGGCGGGTGGTGGTGTGATGACTCTGAGCAGCTTGGAGAGAACTCCTCAGCTTGTGTTGAGGCCGGGGGCACCTGTAGCTGCAGCGGGGGCCGCGACAGGGGGGCAGGTGTTTGCCCCGACCCAAGGGCAGGTGGGCTTACCTTTCAAAAACATTCCCCTTCAAAACATCATCATCCAGAGAGGCCCGGGAGGGACCCAGACTCTTGTCAGACCCATCCAGCCTAAACCCCTTCAAACTGGGGCTCAGACTATGTACAGCCTTGGTCTTCAGCACACTCCCACCGCCATGGCTAATGTGGTCAACGCTAACACTGCTTCTCCTGGGGGGCAGTACACAGCCAATGGCTCCAGAGTATTGCAGCCATCCCTGGAGCAGCATCAAGCCCAGACAAATATACCACCTGGACAGTTTTTACTGCCCAGCTCCATGGCACTCACTCCGGCCAGTACCCTCCACAATGGCCCCGCTGACCCCAACTCAAACACCCTGATTACCAGTCAGAACGCGGTGCAGATTGTTCAGGGACAGAACTTCTCTGCACCACAAGGAGGCCAGCTAATTTTGAATCAGGGAGTAGTCAGCAGGAGTCAGGTTGGAGGGGGTGTAACTCAAACATGGACCGGAGTTTCTTGTGCGAATCCTGTGCAGACATCGTGCGGTGCCGGGCGGCTGACTCTGGTTGGCCCAGCGTCAGCGGGGATCGGCTGTCAAGGCCAAGTGCCGGCTGGCCACGTTCAGCGCCTTCTAGTCACTCAAACTCAGAATTTCACTTCTCTGTCCCCTTTAGCCGGTACTGTGACACAGGAAGACTACAGACAGGTATAATCGCAAGTTATTCATCATCACCTGTTTTCTCTTTCCTGAAAACCTTTATTTGACTGACATCACTTTCATTTTCTTTTTCTCAGAACTCTTCATCACCTGCCCTCAATCAGGTGCAGCTCAGCAGCATCCATGGTAACAAAGGCTGACTTTTCTTTTTGTCATCGTATGATATATTTGAATGTAGTCTGCTAAACTTAAGATGTTTCCTTGTTGTTTTGTATGATCTCTTTTAGCCATGACAACAATGAGTCAAGATTCAAAGCTGAACTCTCAGGTATGTCGCTCATCCTGCACTAGAGCTGCAAAAACTATTTTCATGATAAATTAATTGTTAAAGTATTTTTCATGCATAAATGTCAGAAGCTGCTGTTTTTAGCCTCTTGAATATGGAGATTTCCAGCTTTTCTCTGTTTTATATCATATTGAAAAGACATCCCCTTGTGCTTGGAAACTGGGATGGACCTTTTTCACTATTTTCTAAAGATTTCTAGACCAATCAAGATAAGAATCGTAAATGAATCGGTAATGAAAATATAGTCATTGCAGCCCCATCCTACACTATGTTTGATTTACACTTCTGTATATGGTGTATATTAAAAGTGGATTATCCTGATATCTGTGGTATTATGACAACTTTACACTTTCTCTTTACAGGTCAGTGCTCAGAAGAGACCTGCTCTTCCGCCACTCACAAGAGGAGAAATGTGAGAATACGACTTGCTGAGTTTTATTTAGATATTTCTTCCTATGTCAAATCTTGACTTGTGTTTGTGTAGCTTGTCGTTCAGCCATTGAAGGAGCCTGTCTCTTTTTCTTTTGATCTCTATAGGATTTTGCAACAGTTGAGGAAGGATCATGCTGGAGTTCAGACCCTAGATCTGCGTCAATTCAATTCAATCGATGATGCACTGCAAAGACTCCTCCCGTACCACGTGTTCCAGGGGGCTCCACCCAGCCAGGACGAGTTCTCACAGGGTACAACCTCGAATTTATTAGCTTTACCTTAAATCTGCAGAAGTATATCATGTTTATGCATCTGTCTGCGAAAGGCAAATTGTGTTTGAAGAATCAAAGTATCCACTCTGTACATCATTTTTTATTTTTTATTTTACAGTGGATGATGAATTTGAGGTAGTTGCAACTCAAGTGCTGAAGAGGACTCATGTCATGGTAAACAAATACAGACGGCTACTAATGGTGGAAGCTGAGGTAGGCACACACACACACACACACACACGAGCAAATACTCGCATACACAGGTGTTTCATGTTATAACATGCACAGGGCTAACGGGATGCCTCTCCCTTCCCTGCAGCGATCCAGTCCGTCATCAGAAATGGTGATGATTGACAGGACCTTCAACCAAGAGGAGCGCAGCAACCTGACACAAGACAAACGCATGGTACTAGTGGATCCAGGTAAGAAAAAACAAAAGGAAGAGTTAAGCAAATTATTTTCTTGACAGAAGGATTTGAGAGACAGTTTAGAACCAACACAGCTCACAGAGAGTCATTTCCTATGTCTGTGCTACGTGGGTTCCACCACTGCCACGCCTCTTTAGGAGACAACGTGAACATGAACACAGATTATGAACGATTCTTTCGCCCCATAATCACCAAAGTAAATATTGGACCCATTTTTCACAAGCCACATGTCTTCGGGACATTCTTACACTAAATTGGCCTTTTTCAGACAAACAAATCAGGAGAAAATTAACTTAGTTTGAGACCTGTCTCTGCAACACATTACTGCTAGATCTGGCAACACAGTGCTAAAAACGTCGGTCCAGGGACGCAACTAATCTAGCGCTAATGTTAGCCAAACAGTGTCATAAATGTTAAGCGAATGTCAACTAGCGCTCGCAAAAGCCCTCGCTTAGTCATTTTTGTAAAAGGTCAATATGGCTGTTAGCTGTGAATATATAAATACATTAGGCCACGCCCACTTAGGAGACAGACGTGTTTCAGGAATCATTTCATACCATTGTCGTCATCTTTTGTCATATAGCATCCTTGGTTTTATTTAACTCATCCTCTCTTCTACTTTTTCTTTTTTAGACACGTTCTTGGAAGACTTCTGTTGTGGGAGGAAATCCAAACTTTTCCAAGATCCCTTCCGCACTCAGTCGTCGTCCAGCTCAAGCTGGAATCCGTCAGACAGAGGCTCTACGGAGCCACCGCACAGGACAGACTCCCAGCCCGGGTATGGAGACCCGGGAGGGGGTGGCGCTGTAGGACCAGGTGCAGCAGATAGACTCCACCCTCCGCTCTTAGAAAACAAGAGTGTCCTGGAACTGAAGAGATCCCAGCAACACTACGGGTCGAGCGGCGAGAGTAACAACAGCCTCACCGCTGTCAACAGTTATCCCCAAGGTAACCCCTCACCTCTCACAGCAACGTCAAGAGGACAGACACACAACCAGGTGTCTCACCACCTGTCCTCACACCCGATCCAGCCCCAGTACCCCCCTCAGCGCACCTCACCCCCTCATGCCGACACAGACTCTGCTCTCGAGGCAGCAGTCAACAGCATCTTGGAATGTTAAGACTGATATCATCCCTAATGTATGGTTTATTTTATCGTGTGTATACGGTTTTTTTTTTTGTCAATCTCCCCTTTTGTAACCTTTGTTGTATTCCCCCACAACCCTGTGTGAAGAGAGGTTAACTCTTCATCTTTATGATACCATCTCCGGCCATGTAGCATGTATTTTAGTTTGTCTTGATTCATTTCTTTCGGGGGTTTTGAGGCACTTAAAATGACCTAAAAACATCCGGGAATGTGTGCAATGCAATGTACGCACAGATGGAAAATGTTCTTGTTTTTGTTTACTTTAAGGTTATTTTAAAGAGGTAGAGTCTGCAGATTCAGTAACGTGAATATAAGAGTCCCTCTTATCACACACATCATTGATATTTTGTGCCAGTTGATTACCCCCACTACCTATGCTGAATAGGAGGGACACAATAACGACTCTGTGCCTAATGTTAGGTTTTTATTTTGAAGTGTTTACATGAAGGAGCTCTATTCAAAAATATCCACTGACTCAGTTCCTTCCTGCATTACAAACATGCACACATGCTTTCAGTACAACGTGCTAAGTAGATTCATGGTTCAGAGGCGTCGGATTCCTTAAAGGTCAGCTCAGTAGAGACACATTCACATAGACAAATTGCACTAAACGTTCAGGAACTTTATGGATATGTGGCTCGTTGATATCCTGCGTACGCTAGGCTGAACGGAATGTGAATATTTGGAACCAAACCAAAATCTATTCCTGCTTTCAGCTGCCTGCAATAAGGATAACCTCTTAATCACACTAGCAACCAGTCAAACTAGTCACATAGACATATATAGTACTTACTATATAGAGTTACTGTACTCTGCAATGCTTTATTTCTTGTGCTCAAGTCACATTTTCTTTGGCATTTTTTTCTTTTGTACCTTAAAGGTATGCAAGCCCCGACACAGACACAGGACAAATACTCAATCTCAACCACTTTTATCATTTCACAGTGTGTTTGTGTCAAGGGGAGCTTAGTCCTCAGATTGAGGAAGATATGTTACAGTATGTTTATCTTTTTTTATTTAGATTTTTATTTCCTTTTTTTTTTTTATGACATTAAAAAAAGATGACTGTTTTTGTTTGTTGTGACATGTTCCCCAACTTTGTGAAGACGACAATATCGTCATTAGTTTAAATGATCCTGGAGGGTCATTGATTGTACGTATGTCGGTCTGCCTTCTGCATATAATATGATCATATCCAGCTATCTATGCTTTACTACCGTGTCATGTCAGTGTGTTTGTGTTAATCTGCACACATACACACTGGGATACAACTATGTTTTCATGTAGTTTGGTTGTTTGGTTGCCATACTCTTGACTTTATTCCCAAATGTTCACGCGCAGTCTCCCAGGATGTTTTCATTACTTTTCAGTGTTTGGTTTCAAGCATTTCACACATTTCCTCTTTCTTCCCTCAGCAGCGCAACCAAAACTCAAAATAGGAGAGAGTGTGGCATTGTCCAGAATCACCGTCAGATCTTTACGTCTTTGTGCTGAACAGCTCTGTAGTGTTCCTCTGAAGCTGCGCCCCTAAAGCTCCCACTGTGTTCCAGTTTTGTCTGAGTATTGTTGAGTTTTTCATTTAGTTTTTACAGTCAAAACTTACTGTGATATTTCATCATGATAAAGAATCATTCAGAAATAATGGTCATGTTTTTGGAAGGGCATTTATTTTAAAAATCTACAGAAATTGCACTAATGGTAGAAGCAAGAAAAGGGCAGTTTATGTTAAACCCAACACAGCACCACAGCTTAGGTTAAATGTGTTAAAAGCTGATTCTGGATAGTGTCACCTTTCTCCTATAAGTCTGTGAAATATCTTCAGACTGAAGGCCTTTTATACGGGGTGATAGAGAACACGCGTCTTCTTTTTGTGTTTGAGTGCCACAGCCCGCCTGTATCTCTGCCTCAATCCTTATAGAAATCTTATATCTACCAGTACACCCGTAGAAAACTACAGCTTTGGAAGCAAATCCCTAATGTCATGTAAGGGTCATGTGACATTTGCTCCTTCAAGTTTCTGCTGCAAGACTTTGTGCCTCTATAGCACTCATATTCACAAGAAAGTTAGTTTTGGACTTACACAAAGTCCAAACTAAGTGTTCAGTGCTGCTTCACGTTATCTGGATGCATATCAGTGTCTGAGGGCCTGGTAGGAACATACTGTGCTTTTTACCCCCGTTTTCAGTTCAAAAATGTTTTTCTTCCTCCATTTTCACTGCTGTTTTGTCTCACTTGATTTGTATAGTTTGTTGTTTTGTACAAAAATGAAAAGTGAAACACAAAATATTTATAATTTTTGTATGGAGAAAAAAAGAATGTAAAAAAAAAGAAAAAAAGACGAGAAAATGGAAATTAAATTTTTTATTGTGTTGGCTAAGAAGTGGAGTCAAGAAAAATCGTTACAAAAATACTGTCATTTCTTCATTTGTAGCTAATGTGTGTTCACTACAGCAGCAAAGAGAGTCAACAATAAATTAATTTTGAATACAATAACAAACTGGTGCAGTCCAGACCAGAACCTCCTTCAGCGTCCCTCCATTACTATTCTGTGAGTGTCTGGCAGACTAAGCATGCATAATCACATGTGACAGGGGAAACATTTCCTAAAGAAAAACAGGTTTGTAACCCTCTGCTGCACAGATAAGATCTTTTTACAGATTCTGAAGTCAGGACATTTGAATGTTTCTCTACATCTGGGATGCCGGAGTAAGATTTTAATCAAGTTTAAAAATCTCTTGGTTCCCTTTAATCCCCTCATGGACCCCTGCACAAAGGAGCTAAGAAAACTCTGCATAGCAAACATTTGACTGTCCAGCCCTTTTGGTTTTGGTAACACAACACAACAATGACACCTAGTGGAGCCCTAAGGACATACACAGTAGTACTCAAAGAAATCCCAATAAAAACGAATCTTCAGTAGTTCTCTGGTGAACATTTTTCCTTCTTAAAGTAAAACAAGATTCAAAGCAAACTACCTGTAATATTAACATAAATAAATAAATAATAATGGCCACAGTTTTCATTTCAGATGACCTGTACAGGTGAATAAAACTGCTGGTATCAGAATCACAACTCTTCCAATTGTTAAAGATATAGTTTGAAATTTGGTTATTCACTTTCAGGTAAAGAGATAAATAAGATGATAAATACCATATTCCCATATTTGATTATAATATTAAGTTACAGCCAGCAGCTTAGCATAAAGACTGGAAACAGCTAGTTTAAAATGCTGGGACCGGAGACATTATGCTTTTCAGGTTGTCCATCCCATTCTCGTGAACGCGACATCTCAGGTACGCCGGGGGGGAATTTCTTCAGATTTGGCACAAACATCCATTTGGACTCGAAGATGAACTGATTAGAATTTTGTGGTTAAAGTTCAAAGGTCACTGTGACCACCTCAGTGTTTGTAAGGATTAAACAAATAAAATAAAAGGTGCTTTAAAAAGGTGCTGAAAGGTGGATTTTGTTAGCATTTGAGCTGTTAGCTGTTTCCAGTCTTTATGCTAAGTTACGCTAACCATCTGCTGGCTGTAGTTCCATATTAAGAGTCGTATAAGAAAACACACTGGGCTTACAGGGTGAGCTACCATGTTGAACAGAAACCAGTATCAACTTCTCAGACATAAATCCTGTGAAAATGTTTACATCTGGATTATTTATATATTATTAAGAGAATAGAAGCCTAAAAGTGCTGAACCAAAACTGCTGTTTGCTCATACAGAGTCACGCTTGTCCGAACATCTTCCCTTGACATTAGTGGTACTTCCTCCAGCGATCGTGCTCTGAAAACACAAAAACAACAACACCCATAGACACACTCAGTTATCTCCAAATCTCCATTACATAAAGCAACACTGACAGCAATCCACACACTTACTTATACGAGGGTAACTCCAGATGTAGCTGAGCACACAGTACCCGGCTAACATCATGCTCAGTCCACCTATACCGCCTTTCTTCACGTCAATATACTTCTTGTAATACCACTGCCAGCCTGAGGGAAGCACAGAGAGGAACAATATACATGTACAATCTTATAATAAAGAGGAATCATGGGAGTTGTTGTCTTCACCAACATTACTGTCATTGCAGTCAGCTTCTCCCGGTTAGGATTTCTTTCATCCTTCAGGAGCTATTTTCAATATGGACATGTTAAATATTATACCTTTGAAGGAAGTGAATATTTGCTTTCTTGCAAGAGTTAGATGAGAAGATTGATACCACTCTCATATCTGTCCGTTAAATACGAAGCTCCAGCCAGCAGCCACTTGTGTGTTTTGTGTGTGATGCATATATTTGTTTGTGTGTGAGATGTGTGTGTTGTTGCACCTCCTTGCACCATTTCCACCACCTCTTTTGGACGGCTGGGGGTTTTGCAGAACAGCCACTCAGACAACTCCCTCAGTCTCACCTGCCCAAGACTCCGCTGTGTCAGAGCACCTTCAAATGATGACACCCATAAAGAATCAACGCACTGACACAGATGATACACTCAAAACATATTCTTGCAGATACAAAAATTATGTTTGAGGAATACAAACATGTTTCACTACAAAACCCTTTAAATATTTAACTGAAGAAGCCTTAAATGTTCAGGTAAACAAGAACGTTGCCCAAATAATTCAGTCTACTGTCAGCAAAGTAACCATGTGTCATGATCAATCAGAAACTGAAATCAAAGAATAAGTAAGCAAGACCAGTTTAAGGCATTTAAAGGGATAGTCTTGAATTGGGGTTGTAAGAACTGACGCCATTTTCTATGCTCTTTTCAAAGCCACCAGACTCCTTTGACGAAAACAGTAATTTTACCGCGCAGAACACAGAAGTTGCTGTTCTACCTCATACGATCCCACTGCTAAAACATCCAAACTATCCCTTTCAGACATATTTCAATCCGTACCAAAACTGTTTTGAGGTTTGGCACCCGGCCGTACTTCTTACCGTCATACTGACCTTTAGTTCCATTATCAGCAGTGTTTTGGTTCCTGACCTCGAGCCGAGACTTCGACCCATCATCAACTCTAAATGTCTCCAACCTCGCCGCCATCAGAGGGCTGGAAAACTTTGTGAGTGATGGTGAGATTGTGAGGAGTCCTGTCACATTCATCCCCTCTTTCATGCTGACGGAACGTGGAGGGGACGTGGCTTTGCTCACTTGAGACAATAGAGAGCCAGGAAGGAGGGGAGGTGCAGGGGAGGTTAGTTCAAGCTGTTGCAGGGAGACTAAAGCTGATTGTTTAGAATTTGAACTTTTTCTCATAACTGATTGTAGCTCTGTGTGTTGTGAACTGATGCCGGGCAGCTGATCTGACAGAGTTTTAGTTGTAACCAAGCAGCTATCTTTATTCCCCGTCGGGAGTGGAACTGGACTGAGACTAAGTCTGATTTTGCTGCTTAGATCATCAGCAGTTTCAATCTGGCTCCGGATGCTTGGCCTGCTGGACTGACGGGCGGCGTGAGCTCGGCCTAACGTGGCTTTAACATCCTGGAGGGTAATCCTGCCCTTGTGACCGCTTTCTGATTTCAACAATATTTTATCCACAGATAAATCCTCAACTTCTCCTTCAGTGTCGGTCCAGAAGTTGTCTGTGACATGGGCTCTCACACTACTTTCATTTACATTAGAGCCTAGAGAGATAGAGGTATCTTTGGCTGTGGGAAGGGCTTGTGCAGCCTTCTTCTTCGTCTTTGACGTCTTCATTTTAGTGGGTTTGGCCCCGTCTTTTATTGAGTCTTTGTCGGGTTTAGTTTTGTTCTCACCTATGGCTGTGGAGTTTACAGGATCTGCCACAAATGGAGTTGAACCTGGAGGCAGGTCCTCCGAGGCAGATCTGATTCCCCCCAGTGATGCCTTAGAAACCGGTTTGGACTTCGCAGCTTCTGTCAAAGCACGGAGACTCTTCTTTTTGGGTTTAGAGATGGTGGGAGACGGAGGTAGCGATGTAGAGGAGGCGAGGGAAAAGATGGTAGAGGAGGGCATGACGGCTGTCTTGGTTTGGTCAGGCAGCTTCTGTTTCTTCTTCTTGGCTGATGGTGGTAGTGATGCACAACTCGGGGACGATGACTGTGTTTCTGCTGATGATGCCACAGACATCTTTTTACTCTTCTTTGATTGTGGACTTGCTGTTGTTGACAATGTCTGTGTGAACTCTGCTATTGGTCCTGATGATGCTGCGGCCAGCTGAGAAGATGTTGTCTGATTCACTGTGACATCATGTTTGGTCAGAGGTGTTTTGGAGCTCGCCGCTGCCTTACAATGTGGCAGGTGACTCTTCAACCTTTTGTAAGTTTTCCCGCAGAATGGGCACACCTCTGAGGGAAAAAACAGTGTGGTTAAAACAAGTAGACTAACACTTCTATGTGTACATGTAGTCAATATGTACAGTAATTCACATTATCTATTAATCTGCTGATCATTTTCTTGATTTAACAACTGTTTTTGTCCATAAAACGTTAGAAACTATATTTGGTTTACTATCTTTCACATTTCAAAGAAAAGCATCAACACTATGATTGGCATTTCTGCTATAAAAACTGAAATGATAAATTCATTATTAAATTAGTACCAAAAGTGAATGTACTCATTATACAGACCCATTTCAGAATATTGTATATCATTGGATTATTAGTAGTCATGCATTAATACCGTATGTAAATTAATTTAATGTTGCAGCTGGTCAAGGTGGAGCTTATTGATTATATTTTGCAACATCAATCTGAATGTGAAAAGTAACTTAAGGTATCAAAGAAATGTAGTGAAGCAGAAAGTACAATATTTACCTCTGAAATGTAGTGGAGTAGAAAAAATGATTTAAGTACAGTACTTAAATGTACTTAGTTACTACTAAATATTGACAAATATCAGATTAAAATGACATTTACAGGAATATTGTGTATTATTAACCACTAATGCACATTTTCTTTACTTTATGGCAGTGGTGGAATGTAACTATTAAATACATTTACTCAATTTTAAAGTACTTGTACTTTGCTTGAGTATTTCCATTTAATGCTACTTTGTACTTCTACTCCACTACAATTCAGAGGCAAATATTGTACGTCGTATTTAACTATCTAATAATATTAGATCTGACTAGGCCTTTATTTATTTAACACCCTTAGTTACTGGTCACTTTGTATTAATACAAAATATAAATCAATTTATAAATGACAATGACTTGTTAAAGGTTACACTACCCAGCTGTATATAAAGTAATTCAAATAAGATATACCTTTACCAGCTGCAACATTAAAGTGATGCACACATTAATGCACAACTAAATTAAAATCTGATAATATAATGAACTTTATTCTGGCATGCGTCATGAGTACATTTACTTAGGGTACTTTAAGTACGTTGTATATTTTGACACTAGTTTTAAGTAAGATATTGAATGCATGACTTTTTCTTGTAACAGATCCTTTTTACACTGTAGCCTAGTATTGCTACTTTTACTTAAGTATAAAATCTGAATACTTCTTCCAGCACTGCTTTATAGGCTGACCTTGAAGGGAAAGTACTTACAGTACAATTATACTGCAGACTGTATTTCAGCAGTGCAGTAAGTCACAATACAAATAATAAGTTACTACAAACGCATGTAATATTAGTTGTCATTAGGTCACGTGGTGTTTCTGCTTTTCTGAATGACAGAACAATATTATGACACTTACCAGAGCTCATTTTGCACGCGTCTGTAAACACAGCCAATCAGGTTTAAGCATGCTCCAAGAAGTTAGAACGGGAAAGTCGTAACAGCGTCGAACAAAAATGTAAAGTGACATAAATTATCACATTATTACACAGTGGTGCCAACTTTTAAACACGTTTAGTCAAGTAGAAACCTAGAAACACATTTCACATGTTGCTGTTGCCGGGAAGGACCCTTTAGGCACCGCGTTAAAAGCCTGAGTGTAAATTGCTAAAAAAGAAAAAGGAAATAAAAAAATAACTTCAAACTGTATTCATAAGAGATTGGTTATAACTGGTTATAAGTGAATAGATAATTAAATACCACTACGTATTTATCCTTTCTGTGGGTGTGGCGCGTCGACTAAATTAAGATGATTCACTCCGGCCTACTTCCGGTTTCGCGTTAATCCCCGAACCGACCGCAGTCGTTCAAGATTTCCACTAAACCCTGATACTTCTGTCAGAGGTACACGAGTTTTCCTCAGTAGGCTACTGGCCTACTTACTTACTACTTTAATTATAAGAACTGTATCTCGGTGGTACTAAACAGTAGAAGATTAGCGCCCTTTCCTTACATAATCTGAAACGAGCATGTTTTAATAGACAAAAAAAACTCCACTTACTTTTTAATTGACTCATCGCACGGCCTTCCTATGCAAATGAGTTGCTGATGTGTCCTAAAGTTTTATGAATCAAGTAGTATTTGTGTTAAGTAGAACAGGAACCATGCTTGATCTTTAATCTAAGATGAAAATAATAAATGAAACATGAATATATGTACAGCAAAATACAAATAGATTTGTAAACTAATGTCAGAGAGGATATGGTGCAAAACACTCAAAATGTCAACTCAACTGCATTTGTATCATTTATATTTACATCATCATATTATTTAAAAATTAAGAGAAAACAAAGTCTACTCTCATTAGAAAAGTGTATTTTATTGATAGGGTTAGAGTGGCATGAGACTTGGCACAGGAATGAATTTCAAGAAGGAGATGAAAAGAATTACACAAAAATACATCAAAATCAAAAAAAGGCCATCTTCATTGGAAAAGCAGTGATTTGGAACACAATCAGAATGGAAAAAACATACTCCATTTCTACAACCATTTACATATACGGACATAAACCTGAATATTATTTACATGGCAACAGATTACAGTATGTACAAAGCCAGAACTGGAAGCAAATTGAAGCTCACAGGAGCTTAATTATTTTAGGAGAAAAGCTAGAGACTGTCGATGTGAAAGCGTGGGGTGATTTGGCAGAGAAACAGATTTTAACAGTGCCTGGAAGTTGTCCTCTAACAAAGATCGGCCCCCCACAGAATAGTCTGACTAAAGTGGCTTTTTTTGTCTACATTTGTTTTCAACAAATTCAAAATGTTTTTTCTTTTTAAAAAGGGAATTTCTAAACGGGACAAGATGGCATGTAAAACACAAACAAACCTTAAAGGATTTTTCAGAGACGCCTGGAGTCACAACTTGGTAAATTACAGTTTACAATGTTGGTTACAGTATTTTTAGACAATCTAGAGTAAATCTCTGTACATCTATTAACAGACATTCATAATTCAGGCAAACAGGGGAGGTGTGTCCCTTTACAAGGCATCTAATCAGAGATGAAAACAAAGAGAGAGAGGGGGGGATTCTGGGTCAACGTTCAGGGGTCAAAGCCAGGAGGATACAGTACCAAACACCACCCAGCTAAATGTACTGAGGCCCGGCTGAGTCTCATCGCTCTGCCACCCAGATTAAGATTAAATTATTCAGTTAGTTCACCAACAACAATATCAGCATTAACGCTGGTTTTGATTCAAACCTGAGAAAACAGTGGACTGCATGTTCACTTGATGGCGCGCCTGCCTAATGTGCCATTTAAGGTAATTTTGTCCTAAAGAACCAAAAACTAAAAAGGACAACTTGCGTCTTAATTATCTGTTGAAGACAGCTAAGATTGGCTTCACTTCTATAGAGGCACAAACGCAGGATTTGAACAGTGATTAGGTCTACATAAGACATTATATGGAAAGGCATTGTAGGTTCAGTCTTGCGGCCCTTTTCTAGCATTTTTCCACAGACAAGGTGCCAGTGCTGGAGCCCTTTTCAACATCGACTATGAACCGTTCCGTGCAAAAATGATCTGGTCCTTGCCCCGGCAAAAATGGCTCTGTGCCGGCACTTTCAACCGGCTACTCTCGAGGCCATGAAAAAGTGATGACTGGGACGGCAGGAACGATTCTGAAATATGAGGAAAAAAAGGACAATTGTGCAGTCTCCAGATCCTCAGGAAGTTGGCAAACCCTTCTATAAACTACAGGGGCTTTGAAACAACGTTCACAAAGCAGTACTGGAGGGTGCAACAGAAATAATGGAGTGATTTTTGGAATAGATAAATTCAGTGCTTGGACACAGACTGGCAAATCCACCTTGGCACAGCTGATCTTGGTACATTTTGACCATCTTACTCTGTCGTTTGCTTACATGTTTAAACATTTGTTCCTGTATTTGTTGCTTCGCAAGTTGTGTATCTGGTTTAGAGACCATATGCCCGGTTTGTAAAAAAGTTTTGCTGGCTTCCACAGCCAGGCGCTGACATTGCCGGCACCTTGCGAGTGGAAAAGCGAGTCTTGTGCTGTAAGGCAGCGCTCAGGCCAGAGGAGAGAGTCTCAAGACGAAGCAGCAAAGATCAGATGTTATCCAACCCGCCTGCTCGTCTTTCTTTATAACCACAGACAGTCTGCCATACTGACTCGTTCCCCTACCAAACTAACAAGAAGGCTAACTCTTCAAAGACGAGAGTAAAAACTAATCTAAAAACGGCTGAAGAAGAATGCTGATGTCCATCGGATTCTTCTGAGGCTGGTCTCTCCCAAGTCCTCGTCAGGAGCGAGGGGCTGGTTTGTCTATTTTCACAGGTTGACGGGGGTCATTGGAGCATGAGCTGTTTGAGGTTGTCGTGGAGGATGGTGTCCTTGACGTCCCGGAACACCAGCCTGATGTTCTCCGTGTTGATGGCCGTGGTGAAGTGGTGGTAGAGGGGCTTCTGGGTGGCATCGCGTCTCTTGGCCCGGAAGCACTCCACCATGAACGCCTGGACGTCTGGCAGGTTGTGCTCCTGCCCAGTGTACTCGGGAAAGTAGTCCTTGAGCGGAACGCTCTTCACCTTCTCCTCCAGCAGGTCCGTCTTGTTGAGGAAGAGGATGATGGAAACGTTGACGAAGACGCGGTTGTTGACGATGGTCTCGAAGATGTCGAGCGATTCACGCAGCCGGTTGGTCTGCCTGTCCTCCATCAGCACCTGTTAAAGACCACGGAGGGATTAAGTACAATTACTACTGCTGCTAGTACTGTTATTGTATTTGAAATGAGTCTCAGGCCAGCGTTCGGCACAGCGGCATGATTTCACCTGGTCGTATTCAGAGGAGGAGACGAGGAAGAGGATGGAGGTGACCGAGTCAAAACACTCAAACCAGCGCCTCCGCTCTGACCGCTGCCCTCCCACGTCCACCATCTTGAAGGGAACGCTCTTGATCTCAAAGTCATACTCGTGGATGCCCTTGGTGGGTTTACGAGCCAGCAGGATGTCCTGCTGAGTGGGAAGATACTCCTGGGGGAGATGAGAAAACACAACAAATTAATATATTCATGATCAACTTGAGCAAAAAAAATAATCTCAAGATGAAGACAAAGATTGAGTTTGTAGACGATAAGAAAAACGTAACAGCTGAAAGTATTGAAAGTTTGTTTTGCATTGAATTAAGAGACCTGTGATGAGGAGAGCCGTCTTTACATTATTAAGGTCCTCAGGAAATCTTTTGTTGAAACATTTGTTTAAGCTATTAAGGTGGATATAGAATAAAGATACGGGTGGGAGATCATTCAGAATGATAATTTAACATCTTTCAATGGAATCGTATAGATATGAAATCATACGACGAGATATCGTAATACAAAACGACTTTGTCTATATGAATAATAACAAGCACATAGAATTTTTTTTAAATCCAATTTGGGCAACATTTTATACAAGCCGGGTACATTTCATGTCGGCTTTCAATCGCGGTCAAGGGCTTTTATGATTATTACACATTTATTAAGCCGTGAGTTGAGTCGAGTAAAAATCACAGAAAATAAAAACATTACAAGGGAACCCTATTTTAAATATTTGAAGATGCCGGTGGTTTTCTTTTTATCCTGCACGAAACAAATCAATCAGATCATCATTAAAATGGCACTGGTGGAAGTTCAACATCATTAGTTTATAACCGTCTTATATCTGGTTCCATTGGAGAAACAAAAGATGGAACTTCTGCTGTATGTATGATTATATGATGCTTGAATATAAATGTTATAGTATAAAAGGATGATTGTTGTTGTTAAAATATCTCTCTCTTTTTTTTATAATTTGGGTGTTTGTATAGAAGGTGGTTATTGGGCAGCAATTTGAGGGAAATCAAAGAAAAGTAGGGTTTACCAAATTAAATAAGACTTTTTAAGACCCTTTCAATGCTAAAAGGTTTTAATACCTAAAGTATGATTTTTTTTTTTTAAACTAGCAGGGCTGATATGACCTCGATGTATTTTGTATTGTAGCCATTTTATTATGCACTTCCCAGTAAGGTAAAGGTATACCTTTTTGAAGAAACTGAATTTAGTGATTTATAAACGGGACCTGCAGATACCCTTGTATAAACATCTGAGTTTCTATGTACTGTCCAGCTGATCAGAGCTTCTTCGGCAAAACGTCAGCAATATATTTGGCAAACAACCATCGTAGTTGCTCGTCAGCAAACCTTGAATTGTCTAGACATGCTGCAATATAAACTATAACATGTATAAGTCTCATTGTAACAATCAGAGCAGGCAGAAACAACTTACCGGCTCGCCAAGCTTATCCAGATTATCCAAGAAATACTTCACTGACTCACCCTGCGACAGGACAGAGGAATTTCTGTTCATTCTACACAAATTATTAGATTCACTCATTTTAAATCATAAACAGCACAGTTTGCATGCAATGCACTTCTACTAACTGCTAATATTGCATTAAATAAAATAGAAGTATTGTGGTTGTAGAGGCAGGACTAACTATCTCTTTAGCTGACGCACACCAAGAAGCTGAGGCAGGATGCTAGTTTGTAAGTGTGACTTTCATGTATACAGAAGTGTGTTCACCTCTGCATGTGAGGGCGTGTGTTACTCATGTTGTGGGGACATGGATCTGTTTATACAGTCACATTGTGGGGGCTGGCCTTCCCTCACAAAATGTAAGTCCCCATAACGTAAATCATTAGATTTTAGTGTGAAGACTTGGTTTAAGGTGAGGTTTAGGGTAAGTCCAGAGGAAATGAATGTAAGTCAGTGTAAGATACTCTAAAGTGATGGAAACACGACTGTGTGTGTGTGTGTGTGTGTTTGTATGTAGGGTTGTTTTTTCTCAACTGTTCTGACGCTGTTCATGCGTAATTAGTGCAAGCCCAGACACGAGGCTGCCAAGACTGAGATGCATTCCTTTATCTGAGTGTGTCCTTTACTCAATCTAAACCAAAACCTGACTGCAAAAAGAAAAGCAGATTTTACTTGCCATATTTCCTGTGACCCACGGTGTCTCTACTATAGCATGATACACCTTTTCAGGGGACTGTTTTGCATGCATTTTGCATTAATGACACAGTAGACCAACACCCTTGCTATAAAATTAAAATTTTATCAGTGGTAGTGATTGTTTGGGTTTTATTTCTTCATGTTAGCACCATTCATTCTCCCCGTGTAAGCTTCTGTACTCACCTTTTGATCTTTTAAAAAACTAACCTGACCTGAAAAACCTGTGTGTGTGTGTGTGTGTGTGTGTGTGTGTGTGTGTGTGTGTGTGTGTGTGTGTGTGTGTGTGTGTGTGTGCAAGGCTAAGACTAAGCGGGGAAGGTGTAGAATGGTGTGGTGCTCCGCTAAAAGCCAAAAGAAAAAAAGAGCTACCTTTCTGTGAAGCTAATTTTAATTCCGGTAACATTTCTGGCTTCGCCTGAGTAAAGAAGCTCAAATCTGAGGAGGAGGTGGTTTTTAAATCAGTCCGATAAAATAAAGGGAAAAAAAGTAGAAGAGAAACCAGAGCAAATCATGTTGAGCTCTGTTCATTATACAGCAAAAGCAAAACTGAAACATAAGATTACATAACAATGTCAGTGTGTCATTTGAATTGTAGCCACATGACACTTCATATTTTGGCAGATTTTATATGTTTTACCATCTTATCATAAGTCTGTGTTGTTACATTGAGAAAAAAATATAAAGTAAGAAGGGAGAGGAAATGTTTTTTGGTGATTGTAAAGATCAGCTCTGTTAACTTGATAGTACGCAAAGCAAGAGGATCTATGAGTGCTTTCAGTCGGTACATGTGTTTTTAATGTTAATTAACAAGCACGCCTGGGGGCGCGTGTGATTTGTGATGCAAATACTTAAAAAAAGGGCATGTTCAAAACACAATGGGTTGTATCTGCTGGCAGAAAAACAAATTAGTTCTCGCAAAACAAGAGCTGGGAAGATTTTAACAGCCCCCAACAGAACAACTCTTCAGCTGCTGCTTCTGGGTTTATGTGTTATTGTCTGAATGGGAACGTTTGCGTTCTGGAGAGATGAGGCCCTCAGGTTTTAGATCAATATTTAAATCAATATTTTTATTATCGATTCATCTGGTGATTTTTTTAATTTATTTAAATCATTCAATAGTTTGTTCAGAAAATAGTTTGAGATGTCTAATCTTCAAATGACTTGTTTTGTCCAAATCCCCCAAAATATTCAGTTGACTAAAACTTAAAAAGAAGCAATTCTCACTTTTGAGAAGCTGGAACCGTGACATAAATCACAAACATTAACCAAAATAGTTCTAGTCTTTGTTATGCCTGCAATGGACTGTAACTAAGTATTATGATTTTCTTTTCTTCAAACAAACATAATACTGGTAAATTCTGATCAAAAGATAAAAATTATCAAAATATCTAAAATCTCAGTTTTTTTTAATTTGCTTATTACAAAAAAAAAAAAATCAAGATATTTAATTACCTTCACCAAGAAAGCAATGTTTTTGGGTTTGTATTGTTTGTCTGTAGGATTATGGAAAAACTACTGACCCAATTTTCATAAAACTTGATGGCAGGATGTAGCATGGACCAAGGAAGAAACCATTACATTTAGGAGCGGCTCTACATCACCATTACCATTTAGAATAAAAATACAGCAAATGTTTGGTATTTGTGCTTCATAAATGACTAATTTAGTATCACCATCTCTATAATTTTAAACAAATTGACTAATTGTTTTCTGGACTAATAAACGATCAGTAACATCCGGGTTGACAGATTTGGAAAGGACAGTACGTATGTATGTAAATTGACCAAAAATTGTTGAAAAGTGTATCGATTAATCATTTGCCATTCAAGTAAAAACAAACAAAAAGAAATCACTTGTTCAAGCTCCCAAAATGTAATATATGCGTTTTCTTTATTATGTTCTATTATAGTAAGTTGAATATTTTTGCGTTTACTATTGTTGGTTTGACAAAATAAGCAATTTGAAGAAGTCAACTTGTTCTGATATCTATATCTATATAGACATATCTATATCAGAAAATAGTACAGGATGTACACGTGTGTGTGTGTCCTTGTGTAACTAGAGGTGTGATACTCGTGTTTGTGCACCCATATCGCTGAGTGTGGAGAGCCAGGGCTCTGTTTGTAAGCATAAAGCTGTTTAACTACAGATCAACATTCCAGCTCTGATCACTCTTATTCCCCTTTCTGTCTGCAAAACAAGCTCACACCAACAAGCCGAGTGTGTGAGGCTGTTAACAAAACGCCATTGAGAACTGTTCAGCATTACGCAACAGACAGGAAAATGTACATTTTCTGCTTGTGTGGCATTACTGAAAGCAACTTGGAGAAGTTCTCAGCTGGATAATGTGGAGAGTAGGCCTACATCACATGAGCCGACAGCTCACATAAGATTAAACACATTTTGTTTCTTTCATAAAATCGTGAAAGCAATACCAGGCCAAATAAGAGCACAGGAAGGTCCCAGTAAAGCCCGCGCGAACGTACCGGCGACCACAGCTGTTATTCGTGGTTAAAATGTTAAGTGTGTTTAAACATGCATGCTGACAGCCAAGACATAAGGAGGAGGGAGAGGTATAAACAGGAAGCTGAGTCAATCACATGTCTGACAGCGAGACAGAGAGAGAGAGAGAGAGAGAGAGAGAGACCCAGAGCAAGAACTAAATGGAGAGAGGAAAGGGAGGATAAATTAAGAAGAAAACTAGTTTCACTTTCTATTTTCACCACCGCCATTCAACTCTGACATTATCAAAAATGTTTTAGAGCCACATAAAGTACAAAAAACGGCATCACTATCTTTCAGTAAAGCTACATCAATGCATGTACATCCACCTACCAGCTGAAACTCCCTACGACGATCATAGGCGTACTGTATACCCGAGTCGGCCCACAGAGCTGTGATGGCGGACAAGTACCGCAAGAAGACGGTCGTCTCCAGCTGCCCACTGGCCATCTTGGCCGACCGGGTGTCGAACGCCATCAGGCTGTCCCCGTGCCTCTGGTTGTCCGGGTTACCCCATGGGATGTGCAGCTTCTCCCGGGCGTCCACCAACACACGTACACCTGGAGAGGAAGTGAAGAGAGGCCCATATGTTAAAATCTAGCAGGCCACATGTGAATGAAACCTAAAGTGGAAGAGAGACTACAAGAGCAGGTGAACACAAATAACAGGTGCCCAACAAACCTGTTTTATATGACAAGGGAATGTAGCGGAATGTGAAAAACGGATATTTGCAGGTATCACAACCACAAGATTAACATTAACCTATAACAGAAATATTTTCAAAGATTTACTTTAATTTGAAACTGCTTCAGTAATAATAATAATTGACCTCATAAAACATGTAAAGGGTTGCACACAGTTACAGCTAGGCCTGAACGATTTGGAGAAAATATCTAATTGAGATTATTTTGACAAATATTGTTGCATCTTTATTCTCATTGGAAAAATGTTTAAATTGACCATGGCGTGATTGTTTTAGAGGATCTGTACCAAATATATATTATTATTATTAAATCCGTAGAATACAAGTAGTAGGCTAGGACATCTCTGGAGCCATACTTCATTCAGAATGGTATTTTAATACACATGTTCCCTTTAGTATTGCGCCTGCTGCGATTTGGATATTGCACTAGTTCATATTGTGATTTGGATAAAATACATATTAATTGTCGAGCCCTAGTTACAGCAACATTTGATCTGGCAAACGGCGCAAATAAATACTTTTTTAAAGCTTATAATATGTCATATATTTCATTCAATAGTTATTTTGTAAAAGTCAGAGAAGAATTTATTTTGTAAACTGCATTTATAGGTCGTTTTGTTTACACTAAATGATTTCGTATTGTAAGTTGTCCATGTTATTTAGAGTACTCCCTGTACATACATAGAGTGGAAAAACAGGAACACCTTACAACACAGTGGTGGGTTTTACCCTCCATTAGCTACATCCCTGTTAGTTGTTGAGCAACACAACTTGCCGATCGTTATTTGAAACTGCTGGCGTGTGTAGGCCATAGCTATAATACCAATTTAAATTACGTGATGGCTACACGGCAATAAACTCTTTTAAAAAAGCGATATTTCAGTAGAGACACGGTTCATGGGTGTGCCGACAGCAGATGTAGACTGTTTATGTCCTCTCACCCAGCCCAGCGCTGCTAAACAGATGTGGAAACTTTCCCACACATTTTAAGCGCCTTTCTGTCGCAGAAACACGGCTTATCTCGCCTCCTACTGTACTTCTCGTTAGCAGCGGGGTTACCTTTGATAACATTGCTGTAAATTGTGGCTCTGAAGTCCTCTCGGGCTTGCTGGTCGAAGTCCTGGCCGTGGATGATCCGCATTTGTTTGAGGAAAGTCGACTTGCCGCTCTCGCCAGCGCCGAGCAGCAGGATCTTCACCAGCCGTTTCACGTACGTTTTCTCCCGGGAGAGACATCTGTCGATCTCCTTGGACCTTCGAAGCTGTTCCACCTCGCCGCCGTTTAGCAAGCAGACGGGTAGACAAACTTTTAACACGGACCTGGTCGGCAGGAAATCCGCCATGTTCGCACAAACTTCATCGATGCTAATTTGATGCGCGTTCGCGGGGCGCAGGCACGGGACCAAGCCCCTTCCCTAAACTCAGGAAGTGGCGGTGCTGACAGTTTACTATCAATCTTAAATCACTTTATGCTTTGTTATGTATGCATTGTTGACTCACACACATACAATGTTATCGTACGCTTGTCTTGGCACACACAAATATAAATACATAAGGTTCGTGTAGGAATATGTCAGTTGAAGTATGAATAATTAGACGTAGCGGTCTGAACGACGCTATCACACAGCTTGTAATTAAAACGCTCTATGGACCTATGAAACTAAATCTAAATGTTCCGTACGATGTTTAACTGACAAAATCATCTAAAATGTAAGAGTTAGCTTTGTAAAACGCTAGAAATGTAAAACACTGGCGGTACCATGTCGCCCCCTGTTGGCTCTTTTTGGTAACTGCATAACTGATAGAAAAGCAGCGGTCTGATTGGTTGATTCCCTCTCTCTTTATCTATGCTGCATTTAAAGACTGTTGGGAATATGAAAAGTTTTACTTGAACGCACTTCAAAGGGTCAATAAAAAGGGAAAATGCATACAGGAAAACCCTCGAGTTTCAGTAGTGAGTGAGAAGAGTCTTTTGGGCATTTATGAGGTGACTATCACATAATAAATGTCAATATGTGTTGAATAAAGTGCTACATTTGTATTATTTTGGACTTTTATTTAACCTATAATTTTACAACATTAATTGATATTGTGCATTTGCATGGCTGATTTTAATCACCTACCAGAAGTGCCAAGAAACTAATTTAATCATCACTTAATGCGAAAATTAGCAGCATGTTTACAATTTCCAACCTTCTAAACAGGAGCTTATGGGGAACACATGAAGGCAGCATCAGTGTATATCATTTCACTTCCCCTCTCCAGCATCCCCACACGACACAGGGCTCACAGGCGACAGTAGCATTGTATATGTGTGTGAGTGAGTAATTATCAGACACCATGACCATTAGAAACACTCTCCGGGATCATGGACAGAGGTATCGACCACGGATGGCTTGTCTCAAGAAGGTAGGCTATTCTTTTAGAGATAATGATCACACCCCTGCTCAGGCTTGTAGACAATACCTCATTTAAGTGACCTATTGATGGGTCACTTAATTAAATTCTCCAACGCAATGTTTGGGCTGTAGTGGTGTAGTGGTAAACCCCGACTGTATGGGCATTTGCTCTTATAAACTGCGTTAGCCTAGAACAACTGTATTCTCCACAGGTCCTTAGAGGAATCTCACAGGTGTCATTTGGACTACAGAATGCTCTGAGGAAATGCAACAGATAACAAATATGCTATGTTTTAATTATGTATGTAATTCTGAATTTGAGATACCTGATTGATCAGAATTAGTAGGGGAGAAAATAACATTCATTAAGAAGCAAGCAAGCATTCAGAAATAAATGACATCAAAACAACAAACAAATGTCATCTTGGTTTCAGTGGGCACTCTTATCTGTCTGTTACACTAAATGTTAGACTTTGTTTTGTTGCAACCTTTTCACAGTGATAAGGTCATTCAGTTTAATAAGCATTAAGCCTGGATCATTATCAGTGCTTCCATCTACACCAACCAGTCGCTGGAGAGAAGTTAATCCAGGCATTGGACAACAACAATGTGGCCAGAGCGGGTCTTGATTCATCATCTCACAATTACAATTTCATCCACTTCAGGAGCTGAATATTTATCACACTGACATAACTTTGATACTGACAAGCATTCGAAACATTTTGGTGGAAATAATTAATTTCAATAACATCTCTTTCACTAGCAGAATATTCTCCTATTGATCGCAGATGCAGCACACACAATGTCCTGCTCTCCAGGGGAATGATAACTCATTTCCAGAAGAACTTTGTGTTTTTAGTCCATGAAAGCCCACTTTGGTCCGGCCTCAGTCTGCGGCTTATAACCTCTCCAGGATGACTTCAAAGCCCAAAGCCACTTCAAACAGGCCTGGGAGTCAGCCGCATACACTTTCTCTCTCTCTCTCTCTCTCTCTCTCTCTCTCACACACACACACACACACACACACACACACACACACACACACACACACACACACACACACACACACACACACACACACACACACTCACACACACACTCACACACACTCCAAATTAATGTACTGCATGATTTGTTGCTTTCCAGTTCACACCTAAGACATGGAAGCTGTGGGATCAGATGATATGAACTCAAAAAGACAGTTTAGAGGGCAGTGACTCATCGCAAACCTCCCACACAAGCCAAAGAAAAGCCATGAGATCAGGACATGAAACAAGCCTCTCATCTCACCTCTCCCCTTGTTCGAATGCAGCGTTAAGGTTCAGACTTAATTGTAATGGTAGTGTTGAGAGAGTTACAAAATAATGCTGTAGCTGGAAGTATTAATTACGGACCTTTTGATCATTTATTAATATGATATATATATATATATATATATATATATATGTATATATATGTGTGTGTGTATATATATATATATATATATATATATATATATATATATATATATATATATATATGTATATATGTATGTGTATGTATGTATATATATATATACACATATATATAAATATATATATATATATATATATATATATTTATTTATTTATTTCATATTAATAAATCTATATATTTATTTCATATTAATAAATGATCAAAAGGCCAGGTTGAGGTTGTTAAAGGACTGGAAATCCATCTAACCTGCTTTTTTTTACCCACAAATTATTCAATATATTTCCTTCATAACAGCTGCCCCCACAACCTGTTGTCAAAGCAACCTGTTGGCATGGTGACCCCTTCCCCCTGCAACTCACAATCAGTTGTCGTGGTAACCTCCTATCACCCCTATATAATAAGCATATATATATATATATATATATATATATATATATATATATATATATATATATATATATATATATATATATATATATATATATATATATATATATATATATATATATATATATATATATATATATATATATATATATATATAAATAAAATACAATATTCCAATATATACAATATTCCTTTGCAGACGGAGAAGGTGCTGTTGGAGATGCAGGACCCCAAAACAGGAGTGAGGTCCCAGCCTCAGAGACTGGTTATCACCACAATACCACACGCTATTACTGGTAAACCACACACACACACACACACACACACACACACACACACTTGATGTTATTCAGCAGCTGGTTGAGTGATTGTGCCTACATAGTCTCACTGGAGGATACCAAAGTGGAGAGCTACAGATTTAATCTCCATGACAACCCCCGCCGTCTCCGAGTCGGGGAGATGGAAAAAGTAGGAGGTGAAGGAGGAGGATGATGATTGAGCAGGCCAGAGGAACAGAGCAAGTAACAAAGACAGAAACAAGAGAAAGACAGACACAGTGAGGAGGTGGTGGAGAAGAGAGGAAACCTCGACTTTTACGTCATTTGCAAGCTTTGAATCCAGGCTGGTTAAAACAGCTGAATGAAACCGAGCAAACAGCTTCTCCTCTCCTTTACTTTCCGTTATATCTCTTTTAATTTATTTTCCTTTCCTGTCTCTCCCCTATTGCTTTCCTCCCATCTCATTTTATTTTTCATCTTCCTTTCCTAACCTGTCTCTCCTCTCCTTCCCTTTTCTCTTCTCTTTTCTCCTTTTCTCTCCTTTCCTTTCCTTTTCTGTCTCTTCTCCTCTCCGCTCTGCTCCTCTTTCTTTCCTCTCCTTCTCATTCCTCTCCTATTTTCTCCTTTTCTTTTCTCTCATCTCCTTCCCTCCCCCTTTTCTTCCCTATCTCTCCTCTCCTCTTTCATTTCATCCTCCCATTACCTTTTATTTCTTCTCCTTCCGATCCCTCTCCTCATTTTCTTTCCTCACTCCTCATCTCCTCCTTTATTTCCTTTCCCCTCCTTTTCTCCTTTACTCTCATTGTATTTGCTGTCTCTCTTGTCCTCCTTGTTTCTTGCTGTGCGTCCTCCTCCACATAGGCTGTAGAGGCTCACATTCAGTATTGTTGTAGCAGAGGTCTGGCATTTAGAAGCCCACCTACCTATTGACACACAAACAACACTTATTTTTCCATGTTTGCTTTGATAGCTTCTTTTGTAACTGGTGGTGAATAGTTTGTCACCTCTGACTTATCATTTCCATCTTTCCTCTTCAGGTGAAGACATAATTGCGTGGTTAGCGGACAGATTCCAAGTAGACACACAAGGTGAGAGCTGAGGCAGCGTTCATATTATATTCATGAAATACAGAGCACGTCAGCTGAAAGTGTCTTTTTCTTGTTAAATTCCTGCTCGTCTCTGCACGTTGTCTTTAGAGGCGAGGACGTTTGGCTCTATGCTGGTGGCGTTGGGATACATCTACCCTCTACAAGACCACAAACGCTTAGTGATCAAACCAGACGTGTCCCTTTATCGCTTCCAGGTAAACACACCACATTTAAACACCTTAGACCCAGGGAAGCTCACTTCTTCAGCCGTCTGGGGTTCTTAACCACTAAAATGTTTTAAACTATGTTTTTCCAAGTGGGTCCCCGTTTTTGTTGTATCGTGCATTTGCAAGTTGATGCACAACAGTTGGTGGTGGTAATGTGCAGAATCACATAGGAATGCACCAACAAAGGCAGTAAGGAAGAGGACCTCATATAAACAATGCACAATTCAAAATATATTTAAGGGAAAAAAAAGGCTTTTTAAATGTGTTATGGAAGGAAAAACCTTCCACACATTTGTTGGACACATTTTGTTGAGAAAGAGAGACATTTCTTTTTGTTTAAAAAACCTCAAAGCTCCAGGGACTCTTTTTAAATATTAAATGCAGCTCTGGACATCCATTTTTAATCTCACTAACTGACATTAAAAAAAAAAGATGAGCTATATTATGTACCATTATGATTTTATTACATTTAAATATGAATTCACTTTATTAGGTGCAAGGACTAAAGTTTCTATTCAATGCGCGTTTTCATCCGAGTCGGTCAAAGCTGAATGATAATGAAAATGCACATAGCACACATGTGTTGGCTTTAAATGTGCTCTATAATTATATTGACTTGACAATTACAAAGTAAGGGAAGGGACCACAGTACATCTTTCATTGACGCAGTAGCTTCTTAGGAGATAATTATGACTGCAACTAATGATTGTTTTCATTATTGATTAAACTGTTGATTAGTTTGTTTAATTAATTGTTTAATAGTTAAGTCTATAAAACTTTTTGTTGTTATGGCCTTTACAATGTCCCAGAGACTAAAGTGATGTCTTGTCCAACTAACAGCTCAAAACATAAAGATATTCTGCCCGTATTCTTTTTGTGATGCAAAACCTTAAATTGATTTGCTTTTGCTTTTGCTTTCCTGAGCAATGATAATGAATCTTACTTTGCCTCTGGTCTGTAACAAACAGATCACAGTAACACTTCTGACTTTTGTCCTTTCCAGACACCGTACTTCTGGCCCACACAGCAGTGGCCTGTTGAGGATACAGATTATGGTGAGTGCGACTGAAGTCATACACGTTTTATCTCACTTCCTGTGACCAACACTCACATTTTCCTTTTCATTATCGAAGCAATTTACCTGGCAAAAAGAAACATACGTAAGAAGGGAATCCTGGAGCTGCATGAGCAGGTGAGAACAAGAGTAAATGAGAGTGATTAATTTAGTCTGCTGGCATTTACTGAGGTGTTGTTTTATGTCCTCAACAGGAGCACTATAACCGTCTTCACAAGTGGATGAATCATAAATGGGATTTCATAGTGATGCAAGCTAAAGAACAGTACAGGTAGGTGTGTGTGAGAAGCACACAGATATCACTCAGTTTTAAGAACAAGAAAGTGTTACGATGCTCGGTGTTTGTTATCATTAGGGCTGCGAAGGAGAGGAAGAAACCGGACCGTGTGGTGTTTGACTGCCAGGAGAGAGCCTACTGGGTGGTTCACAGACCTCCAGTGAGAATACACACACACACACTCACACACCCACACGCACACACACACACACACACATACACATACACATACACACACACACATATACACACACACACACACACACACACACAGGATACAGTTTCATGTGTATGAAGGCCAAGACGTCTGAAAATAATCTGCACTCCACCACTATACTTCCCAGGGTATCTCATTATCTCTACCCATGATGCCTCATTACCATTATATGTCCAGTCAGAGGTAAAGGCCACCGCTGATTAATATTTCACACTGCGTAAGAGAATGGAAAATTGTGTGGACAAAAGCGTCAGCTAAATGAACTGTGATGTAATGTGATGTAATGTGGGGCAGTGGTTTGCACCTCATGCTAGCAGTATTGTGTGTCATGATTACTGACCAGGTTAGGTAGGAGACTAACCTCTTAACCAACTAAAGCAAAGATCAACGGACATGGTAATGCAGGTCCTGCTTCATGACATCATCTTGAGGCCCAGACTTTATTATTTCAGGTCAAATTGTGTTCGTATGATGCATATTCCTAAATACATTTGTATTTTATGAAACTATCTCAAACTAATTGACACAAAGGAAACCTGGGGCCTATAGCTCAGCCGCAGCACTTAGGCATAATGTAATGAAGCTGCCATAAGTAGTCTGTTGTTTGCACTGTGCTTAATGGGCACTTAAAATGAGAACTTTTTAAATGCAACTTTTGCTAAACTGCAAAAGTTCAAGACAATAAGTGGCAGTTACTGAAAACACAGTGTAACAGAAGTAGTAGCGAATAATGTCGGTGAACTTATTATATTTATTCTGCAGCGGTGCACTGCAGAATTATGAGCGCTGGTTAAATTTGATACGATCATTAATATCCTCTGCACTCGTGTTTCACCGAGTGCGGGTCTTAGCCTCTCCACACACACACGGAGCAGAGGACAGGTGAAGTTAAGGTACCGATTACACACAGGCTCGGTAGTGAACAACATTCTAACGTGGACTTCGTTTAAAAGACAACCTTTAAAGCACTTTCTTTAATAATGTATCGGTTACTTTTCTAAATATCTATATTTATTTAGCATCCTGTGATTATAATTATAAAACAGCCATCTCCTATTTTAATGAGCCCTTTTTAAAAAACAAATTGTGAACTATTTGTCTTGTTATTGCGTGTAGCCAGGGACAGTGAGCGCCATGGACTATGGACTGGATCGACTTACAGATCCAAACTCAGACGAGGTAACAGGTGAGTCTCTGTGTGACCGCAGGAACATAATTCCTGCCAATCAGCTTATATTCAATAAGAGGCTTTAATGCATGGATCTGGGTGCAGCAAAGGATGCTGGTCTTCCCTCTCCTTCCCCTGACTGTTTCCATCATTTAACTTCTCTTTAACTAAAAGTAACCGTACACCTCTTTTCTTCTCTTCTCTTCTGCAGGCATTTCCCATGGCTCTCTTTGTGTGTGCTGACTTTTAAACTGGTTATCTGGTTATGAACACACACACGCATACACGCACACACAACCCCCATGTTTGTACTTGACACATTGCCTATGTCCTATCCCTAACCTTGAACATCACAACTTCACGCTTCACCCTTAAAGCTACAATGAGCAAGTTTCCTTAAAAAAACAATGTATAGACTCATAAATAACCCATTTCAATCATAACTTATGACCCAAGACTTGTGTGGCGGTGTGTGTATCTGTAGAAAACCTGGATAGAGTGTCAACCTCTATACAAATGTAGCGACCAGATGCCAGATCGTAATCATGCATCCAAGAGGAAGCTACAAAAATGGCGGAAACAGTGCCGGAAAAACACTAATATAGCGAGGCGAAAGGCTTAGGGTTGGCTTTCACCCACTTGCAAACAACCAGGGAGGAGGTGCCAACTTTGAATTTTGTGTTAACAAACTGTAACTGACAAATCCTACTCATTGTGCCTTTAATGTCACCTGGATTTAAACCTAATTCCAACTGTAAAGGGGAATTCCTTCAATTTTACACATCGAAATATGTTTACTGCTTGTATGATAACAGGTTGTCTAAAGCCTTTTGTGGCAGCAGAGGGAGCTGTGTGAAGTCTGATGAATGTGATGTGAGGACACTGAGTCAGCTCGGGTTGTGGTTGAAGATGAGATTGAAAATGAAAATAATGAGTGGAGTTAGAAAGACGTGAGGCCTCTGTAGCTCGAAGCTACGTTAGCTGTTAGTAGCACATCTTGGTGGTCGAGTTGCACTGTGGGTAATATTGGCGCCAGGTTTTAACATTACTGGTTCTTCAGCATCAATTTTGATTAAAAAAACATGTTTTAACTGTCCATTGTGAATCTGACAATGTTATGGATGTATAGGAGTGCAAGGCTAAATTGATGGAGTACTTAAGTCTTAACCCTCAAAGAAAGAATACAAGAGCACGTAAACAAACACAGAAAATACCCAAATACATCCCTCTTTGTCTACGTAGATTTATATTTAGATCTTTTTGTGATATACAATCTTTAATGTAACATTTAATATATTTTCTTCCCCCAGGCTAAAACACCCGACTTCTATGAGAGAATCGTGAGTGAGATTTTATTGTCTCCTCTTAACCATGTCTGTTAACCATTAGTGAGCCACAGAGACACGTGTGTTTTCTTTACGTTTTAATAGCTGTCATCTTTCCTCTGCCTCCCTGTAGATGATCTTTACCCAGCAGTCCATCATGAGGCCCAGAGTGAAGTCATCTGTGTCCATTGGCGCGTAAGTTACTCCTTCATATTCCCAGTCTGCTTGTGTCTGTGACAAACCGCTTTAGTTTGGTTTCATTCATATAGTGTTGGTCTCAAAATAGCATCTCCACTGGCTGACCTGCAGATGTAAGAGAGGAGAAAGTCATTCAAAGATGAAATGGATACAATAACTGTAGGTGCAGTGACTTGTTATCATGTTATTATTAGTAAGTACTTAGAGGCTGCACAATCATCAGAATCTATTGTAATATTTGAAAGTGGTTAGCATGAAAATGCATAGTGATGGACAATCATGGAATATACAGTGTAACTTCATATGTCAAATATATTTCTTAACATTTGCAACACATATCACATATCAAGTTGCTCTGATGCTCAAAAGTTTTCACATCAAAAAACTGCCAAACATGTTTTCAATATTATTTTCCACTTTCACTGAGATCATTCTTTTAACCAAGTTTCAGTCCTGATCATCACTTCCAAATACTCAGTCATTTTCAGAATTGTTTAAATGTTGGTTTACGTAAATTTGCTTTAGTTTGTTATGAAAGAAATTCAATTATTTTATGTTCACTAAATGCTCGTGATTATGTCAATTGTTATTACAACATAGATTTTCTCTCATTGAAATATTAAAAAGCCTAAAATGTCCCTTATAATGAGGGTAAATATATCCTGCTTTCTAACAAAGGGACAATCAAATCAAACCCATAAACTTCATAGAGAAGGTCATATATTTTATATTTTTACTTTTGGCCCAAAGGATAAGTTGCTCTGGTCACTAATTGACTTCGTGATCCAGCTAGTGAGGGGACTCTTGTACGTAACATTCTGGCTAACATTAAGTGGTGTGATCAACATAGTTGGCCCCTACTGTACGGGAATAATTCCCTTTATACTGATGTAATGTGGCACTGCTTTTATGAATGATTTGGCTACATCATTGTCTGTAATGTTGAAGTTCTTTCTTTCACACATTACAGACCGTATATTATTTCTCCCCGTTCTTGCAGATTGGTGAAATACTGTGGCACCTACAACAACCACGACCCTTTCCTCTTCAAGTGTCTTCCCAGCAACCCCTGGCTCACTGACGATGTCACATACTGGAACTTGAACATGCCCTGGTGAGTGCATAATCTAAATGTAGAGAATCATTTAAAATAACTTCTTCATTTTGGTCATTATTTTGTGTGCGTGTAACAGTGTGGAAATACCAACAAAAATGCGTGTGGAGAGGTGGACATTCAGCTTCGCAGAGCTGCTGTCAGATCCTCGAGGACGAGATGACTTCAGACTCTTCTTGAAGAAAGAATTCAGCGGTACGAAAATGTGTTATTTTAATTAGATCATGGAAAAAAAGATGGAAGAAGTGGAATAGCATTGATTACAGAAGGATTGTTGTTGCACAATTGCTGCACTGTAGATGCATGTTTGGTCACACAATGTTAATATTACAGCCATTAGAACGGGCTCAGAATCGTTTTTTAAATAGTTTTCTCTTCTATTCTGAACCGTCTTAGGTGAGAACTTGGCATTCTGGGAGGGTTGTGAAGATCTGAAGTGGGGCGAAGCCGCGACAATCAAAGAGAAAGCAGAACATATCTACAAGTAATGTCTCATTTTATTCTCTGTGTAGAATATATTACTCTTCTTTGGTGATTGTTGATGGAGGTCCGTGATAAAGCAGAAACAATTAGTCGAGTGATAATCCATTAATGATTTCAACATTCTCCAGTTGCAGTTTCTCCAATGTGAGGATTTAAATAATTGTAAACTTAATATCTGTTAAGACAAAACAAGATATTTTGGACGTTTCTTTTCTTTTTTTAACATTTAATTGACGATGAACTAGTAACTATAGCGGTCAGATATTTGTAATGAAGTAAAAAGTACAATATTTCTCTCTAAACTATATTGTAATTTAGTAAATTAAAAGTACCTCATCTTAGTTTCTTCCTCTTACCTGACCCCCCCCCCCCAGGACATTCCTGGCACGTGGTGCGCCGCGGTGGATCAACATCGACGGCAAGACGATGGAAGTCACGGTGAAAGGCCTGAAACACCCACACAGATACGTCCTGGACCCCGCCCAAACTCACATCTACATGCTCATGAAGAAGGTCAGTGAACACACCAGTAGTTGGGTTTTTAAACACATGATAATGGTGGTGTTATAGTTCCCACACGCTTGTACTCACCATCATCAAATAAGCCCTGATTCATGACCACTTTGTCTGTATATTGCAGGACTCGTACGGCCGATATCAGAAATCTCCGGTGTTTAAGGATACCGTGAAGAAAGCCATCTGTCCAGAGGAGCACAATTTCAGGTAAGCGACAGCCTTTATTTCACAAGTTTTTGAATTTATTTAATGCCACTTTGTTAGACGATGTTGAGCTTTAATCTACTCTAATTGGAGAATCTTGATGTGATTATCTCAACCAGTCCGATTAAAGAACAAGTGCATCACGAAAGCAGTGGTACTTACTGATTTTTAGGAGTGACATTCATCTAAAAAAACAACGTTTATGTCTCTCATCTCTTTGGCTGATATAAGTGACCCTGTAGCTTCCTGATGATCACATCCATCACTCTCCAAAACGTAATTTTCACCTTGTCCTTCCCTCCCCCCTACTTCTCTTTGCTGATCTATCTCTTTTCTCATTTTCATCTCTCTCCTCTCTCACTATCTTTTCTCTCCCAGCGTTGCCCAGTTGGAGCAGAATGCAAAGAAGAGACGGCCCAGTCTCAGCCCCATCATCCTCCGGCAGATGGAGAAGGAGCAGAGGGCAAAGATGGCCGCCAATGTTGACATCACACAGGTCATGAGCAAACTCAGCAAGCAGGGCAAGGAGGCACCCCCTCCTCCTAAGAAATAAACATTCAGTGATTGTATTGAATTATATAGTGGAACTATTTAAATAGATGCCGCAGTTTGTAAATGATAATGTTTACATTTGAATCCCATTTCGCTATAAATTGAAACGTGCACTAATCAATATTGTTATAATAATAATAATAATAATAATAATAATAATAATGGATCAACTGATCATGTTTAATGTGAAAGGGGTTAGTCAGTTAGTTTTTTCTGGTTTAACGGTCCGCAACGTTTTGGTGCACTCTCACCGCTCTTACTGCATTGTATTTGGCAACTAAAAATCCCCTGTACACTACTTGATCAGCACCAAACTGCAAACAGACGCAGTTAGCATCTAGCTGGTGAACATAGTGAAGCGTTTAGCCGTTAAAGAGCAAGATATTTTCCTCAGGATTCAATAACTCAAAATGCAACGAAAAGAGATCAACATTATCCAAACCCGACCCTGCAAACCGCTGCCATGTTGTCGTGTTTGTTCGTGCTGCACAAAGTCACTTTCTTTAGAAAAGTGAAGTTATTAGTCAATGGGTAACGTGCAATACTGAAAATGCAGTTGTAATTTAGTTGCATGGTATTAAAGCCAGTGTTTAATATGCACATTAGGTTCTAGAAGTATAAATAGTAAACTAATATATAAGACTATTTTAAAGGGTCAGCTCACCCAACATGTCTCTCTCTGTATCTGGCCATGCACAGCGTGCTTTTACATGTATTCACTCAGACTTGAAATGAAAATAAATATATTTACCAGACAAATATCTCATATGTATGGAAGAGTATTAGGGCCAGGAGCATGTGGAGAATAAAGTCAAAATGTGGAGAATAAAGTTGAACTTTCAGTATATGCACTAAAGGCTACATTTTAACTTTATTCTCACCATTTCGGTTTTAGTCCCAACATTTTAACTTAATTCTCAAAATGCAAAATAAAAAACAATCTTCCTCTTCTCATTTCCCCTCTTACCCGCCCTAACACTCTTCCGTACATACAACATAAGACGTTACTGAACTGAGATTTTAAACTCATCCTAAATTTCTCACGTCTAAACAAAATTGTCACATTTAGAACTTAAAGGCATAAGACAAACGTCCATGTTGAGACATCTGTTACATTTCTGTCCATACAAGCTATAACTGTTGTGTGTCATGTTGTTTCTCATAATACACATATTGTACTGTCCATCTCCACTCATACAGTGTTCTGTATTGTACTGTATGTTTTCTTTGTCATCAGTCATGAACTAATAAAACACCCACAAACCACCTCATTTTTATGTGTTTGTCTTGAGTTGTCATTCATTCTCTGTTCTCATTTGATTGTCGTGTAGCCCGACAATAGTAGGTTGAAGCCTAATGTGTGTTAAAGTATGATTCTAATACCAGGTTAGGCATTGCTTATAATTGCTCTGTCCTTTTTGTACGGAGTGTTCTGAACACCGTGATGTTTAAGTAAGTATAACATCTTAAACGATGCCTGCTGAAAGTTTTACAAAATGCACACACACATTTTTTCTCTCTGACTGTGTCTGTTGACCTTTGACCTCACAGCTGTGCCGCTTCACCACTCCTATCCCCCACCTCGCCGTCTACTCTGGCATCACTGACTTCCCCACTGCCACCACCTCACCCTCCCTCACCTTCCTGGCCCACACCCCGGCTTGCCCGTCCCCCATCAGCGTGGCCTTGGACAGCACCTCGGCCTCTGAGCGGCGAGTGGAGGCCGGTGGAGGAGAAGGCGAGGGGAACCCTGCGGCTCGAGCCCCGGTATGTGGAAATGTGTCCAAGTCTCGCATGGCTCTGTCCCTGCGTCGCCTGCTGAAGCGCGGCTGCACCCCCGCCACCATGTTCGCCAGCTTGTCGCCCAAATGCCACTCAGCTGCCGGGACAAGTAGCCGCATTCAGCCGATCAGCCCGGATCAACCCAGTCAGCCTCCACCGAGACGGATCGGCAAGTGAGTGTGAGACAAAGACAGTCATACAAACAAACAGTCCTCTCACTTACTGTGCAGTCAGACAATCCATTTACTCTGTCATACTGTTCCAAGTATAAATATTACATAACATATTAAAAATAATACTTAAGTAAAAGAACTAAAGTATACATATCAAAATGTACTTAAATTATATATATATATATATATATATATATATATATATATATATATATAAATATAAATATAAATTATATATATTAAGTTATGACACCCTCTGTCCTTAGACCCTCACATTGCACAAGGAAAAACTTCCTAAAAGAAACCCCAAAATTAAAGGGGAATAAATGGAAGAAACCTCAGGGAGAGCAACTGAGGAGGGATCCCTCTCCCAGGACGGACATACGTGCAATAGATGTCGTGTGTACAGGATAAACAACATAGTACAAATACAACATTTGACAGAAATTATGTTGTGTTGGAAAAGAGAAAGTTTGGATGAATCCAGGAAAATGTCAAAAAGGCTTCCTGGTGTCTCCTGTGAATGTCCACACCCTCAAATTAAAGATGAACATTGGCCCTTTTAAGGTCATACTTATTTTTACATTTCAAATCCACTGTTGTGAGCTATCTGCACTGTATTTGAACAGAATATGGATGTCAGACATGTCTTACCAAGTCCTTTCTGAAACCCTGCACAGTTTTTTCCAGATTAAAGTGGATATTCCTCCAGAGTGCCGTATCTACCCCATAGAGTCTGAGGACGAGGAGGAGGAGAGCAGATCTGCCTCTCGGGGAGGAGTCGGAGCCAAAGAGATCATCTGCCCCTGGGAGAGCCTTACTCCACAGAACGGGACGGGTTAATTGGTTGCATTTACACATGTATCAAAAAAAGAAAATGTTTTTTTTATTTTTTTTATCTGTGTTTTAGCAGGCGGAATATTCCCATGAACAGTGACAGAGATACACGACCTCATACAGAGCATAAAGGGGTTATATCCCTGTGTAAATGTGGCCACATTCTCACCACCAGGCCACAACGTAAATACCAAACAACATGACGCATAAGGTTCTGTAACACTCCAGAGATGGCTGTTTAGACTTGGCATCAAGTTTTAACTCCTTAAAGGAAACTTACTGTATGTTAAGAGAGTCAGACGCACACTGAATGTGTGTATGCTTGAAAGCACCCAGTGTCATGTCTGCTGCAGCATAATCCTCTTCTCCACCGTCCACATTTTAAAAACAAATCACCACATTCATATTTCTCCAAAATATGGCTAAATACAGTGTTTTCAGCTGTTTACCATTGAGCCTTAATTCCTCCAGTGCAACTCTTTCCCTCTAAGAAATGCTTGACTCGTTGTGTATTACTACCTCCACCAAGGAGCTTGTGTTTTCAGTTTGGTTTGTTTGTCCTTCTGTCAACAGGATTACGGGAAAGGTACTGGCCAGATTATCATGAAACTTGGTGGAAGGGTGTAGAATTTGCCAAGGAAGAACCCACAAACCTTTGGAGCGGATACAAATCACGTATAGTATAGAATTTATTTCCCCCACTTCGGTTAACATTGCAAGATAGGGCATGTCCTTGGCGAAGGTTCTGCACTCTCCAAGAGCCCTTCTGGTTTATTCCTTTAACTGGTGAATGATATGTTCTTTACATTGTGTTTTGGCTCTTACAGAAGACATAATCTTGGTGTCCTATGGCACGGCAGCAGAAGTTGCATTCAACCATATTTTGGCACATTTGGTGTTTGGAACAAACCTGCGTCTTACAAGCCAACAGACAGTTAAGAGTTTGTTACTCAAAATGTAAAAAGAACCTGTTTTTGGTGGAGTATTCCTTTAGCTACAGCCTTATTGACTTTAACCCTTCCTGATGTGAGCACCAGCTGAGCCAGCTGTTGAGGTTGGTTGCTTAGTTTTGTGAGGCGCAGCTCCACTAGAGGACTACAGGGTGTAACGCACATCCACACGCTTTGGAAACTTGAGCTGTAGCTTTGACATTCAAACCTCATTCTGTATTTATTAATGAACAGTAGCCCGACAGCAGCCTTATCCACCGTCACATACCTGAACTAATTTGTGTTGTTTTTGGCGTTTCTACAAAGCAGGCATGTGCACAGACATTCAGGGCCACAAGATAACAAAAACTATAACTGAAGAGAAATACATTATTTTTGTGATTGCCAAAGAGCGTAAATAAAAGTTCTACAAAAAATACATTCATGTTTCCTAAACTGTGATGAGCCAAAGCAGACAGACATATTTGGACTCTGTCTGTGCATATGCCTGCTAAAAATATGGATAATGTATTTATATATTTATTGGATAATGATCAGTTTTCTGAAGTAGAGAAGTGTTCTTGTGCTGCTCAATAGATTTAGATGCCGCATCCGCAATTTACTTACCTCTTACAAAACATTATGTGAAAATCACTGAGTAGATGCAGTTCAGGTAAAGTGAGAGGGGGGAGGGGGGGGGGTGTAATAGTTTTGTATTTAGCTCCACTGCTGTTTTGTAGCTGTCGTATACTGTGCACTACTCTGAGCGATGTTTTGATATTTTTCTCATGCGTCTCTCCGTTGAGGGGGAACAGTACAATGTGAATGAATCTGTCAGAGTGTATTATCTTTACCATGTTTACAGATGCAAGAATGTGAAAAATACCTTAAATTTGTTGTATTTGATATGTACATTCCACGGCTTGTGTGAAGTGCCTCAATAAATGACTGTCTTAACACAAAAAGGTCCCCCTTCTTAATGAGATGCTGCCTTTACATGTTCACTTAAAGGGTCAGTTCATCCAAATTGTAAAAAAAAAAAACACTTTTCAAATATCTGGACATGCAGATCGTTTTGGTTTCATGTGCCCAAGAAGGGGAATAGATGTGTCTCTTTCCTGGTTACCAGACAATCCAGAAGTTTTTTGAGAGGGACTTTTTCTTTATAGAAAGTATATTTCAAGGAAAACTGTTCATGGTGTAAATTATCCAGAGTGACTTGGACAAGAGACATTGCTGTAAAATGTTCTAAATGTAATTTTTCAATGCTGACTAAACAAATAAACAAAAACAATTCCTTTCACCTCCATTGTATTTGGATGAAAACGCAGGAAGTGAGAAATTAGGCTTTTGTTATGATTTGATTTAACTGTGTATATGTCCCAGTTACTATATAGTACACACACTAAGTACTATAGTAATTGTCCTGGTATATTCTTTTTGCAGTTAGTATATAAAAAAACATAGTTTACTGTTGGGTAGGAAGACTTGCTCCGGAACATGTCAATCAAACTGCAGCCGCGTATAAAATCAGAGCACGCTTTTAGTATGAAGTATGTTCATAAAACAAGTCACAAATGCATCTATACGGGTACTCCAAGCAGATGACATGCAAAACTAAATACAAGTATGTTGTAAATGCAAACTATTCCCCCACAATGCATTGCACAAAGGAAATGGAAGAGCTGCTCAGAGCTGGAACAAATTAAAATAAATTGGTGGTGAGACAGTTTCAAAGAAATCTATAATTACAAATAACAATGTAAAACAACCAAATTATACATATTGTATAATTTTCTGTTAGTATACTAAAAAAATCAACATACTAACTAAAAATAGTTTCTCTTATGTTTAAAAACATTCCTCTCCAGCCTCAGTAAGTAGTGATGACAGTGATTGACCACAATGTGGCATTATAGCAACGGCAATGGGATAAAGGCGACATTTACCTGTATGTAATATAAGCTGGTAGATGGGAATCAAATATCCAGGTGCATTACTTCACTGAAACCTGAAATATTAAAATAGAAAATCTGCATTTACCATTTATCAGAACATTTTTAAACAGCTTTTCCTCGTTATTATTTTACTTATGTGAAATATTTTAAACAGTCTATAGATTTGAGTGAATTTAACCAGATCTCCTTATATTAAAACTCCACATAAACCTGACCAAGAAGACGGTCAATACTTTTACTAAAAGTATGAACAGGACATATTGCTCCAATGATCACAGATATTACTGCAGAATACATAAAAACAAACATGTGTGCTTGTAGTCAACATCATTTCTGCCATCACCGGGGTTACTGATCTGAGGACGGAGCACAGCTTTGATCTGTGTGTGTTTGTGTGTGTTCGTGTGTGTGTGTGTGTTAGGTTAGTGTCTCTGAGCAGAACCGTCCAATAGCTGTCTCACAATATCCACACAGGGACGTCCACAAACAGGCCGTTCATACATTAGCTCACCAAGGCAGAGGAAATTTATGCAAGACATTTAACATTCATTTGAGGTGTGCATATATTAAAATACATTTGTGTGCAAGCATCTTTTAATGAAGCCCTTGGTCTTTGGTGTTAGACCTGAATGAGTTTTCAAAAGGTAGGCTATATGCACTCTTATCATGGCTTTAATTTAGTTGTTTTCACATTTTTAGTGTTTTTCTGTCACCCCGTTTGATTTGTACATTTAGTCCATTATCTGTTTTCTGCCTTTGACTTGATTTCACAGTTACCAATGGCTGGAATTATTTAACTGCATATGCAAAGTAGAAAATAAAATAAATTAACATTTTAAGCAGGAAATTGCATTTAAAGCATGAAGGAATATCTGATTCTATGACGTAAATATCTGGTTAGACACTAAAAGGATGAGTCAAAAAGGTTAAGAAATCCCCCTAACCTTCATCAAAGCAAAAGTTAAACATTTTGGGAAAAACACTTAATGAACCTTTTCGCTGACAATAAGATGAGAAGACCGATACCACTCTCATCTCTCAGGCTTGTAGCTTAGCATTAACACTGGAAGAAGAGCTCACCTAGCACCCCCCCTAAAGCTCACTAATTAACATTGTTTAGTCTGTATATAGAAATGCAGTGTAATTAGCATAAACACCACAAGATGAGAATCTGTCTGGATACATCTGTAGAGGCGTTGCTTCCTGAGGTCAACCTTTGACGTTATGTACACTTCCATTATTCCGTTTAAAGCTACAATACTACTGACATATTATTACCTTATTACAAAAAAGCATATTTACACATCCAGCAGACAGAGCAACAAAATCATCCAATTGGAGTTGTGTTGTAGGCCACTTGATGAATGTTAAATCTGAGTCTTAAGATTTTAGACGACGTACAATTTATTCACCAATAAAGCAAATTAGCTTGCACTGATTTTAGGATTTTACAGTTACATGTCATTTTAAAGATTATTTGTACAGTTACACTGCTTCGTAACTGTCAAAGTTTCTCTGCAATTGCCCCTGCCCCTTTTTGATTTGAGTCGAACAATAGTAGGTCCACCTCCTCTTTGTCTGACCTGAATGGAAAACCGGACCGGGACAAACAGGAAAAGAAAGCATCCTTTCATGTCCACACACACACACACACACACACACACACACACACGCACACGCACACGCACACACACACACACACACACACACACACACACACACACACACACACACAGCTGCAGGCATTGTCTCGGCAGACATAAACATGTGTCGGCCGCCGTGTGTGACCTCGCTGGAACATGATGAATGACCAAATCAGAAGTGTAATGAAACGCTGCACATTCACCTGCTGCTGCTGCTTCCCTATGTATGCATTTACGTATGTGTGTGTGTGAGAGAGTGCCCAGAACCTCAATCAGAATCACAGGTGACCTAGGTTTGACAAGAGCAGATAATTACCAGTGACCCCCCACCTTGTAAAATTAACCAAGGTGAGAAAGAGAGTGGCGATGAAGAGGAGAGGAGAAATTACTTTGAAACTATATTTAGGTCACCTTTTATGGCCTCCGCTTCGCACCTCCTTACTTTTCTCCCTTTGTGTTGGCCTTTAACCTCCTTTAATTCTTCTTCCCTTTCCTACTCTGCTGATTCAAGTCAGCCATAAACCTGTCAGCCTGCCCAACCCTCTAAACACTGCTACTCACAAAGTGGTATTATCATCATTGACATTTAGGCTGAGTTTGTTCTTCATATACAATGTTTAATAAGGTTTAATGAGGTGAGACCTTGAGAGACTGAGACCTATTTTAATGGTTATTTTATAGGGATAAGCACATAACGATCAACGTGCAATATCAACATCCTGATCGAGAGAGAGAGAGAGAGAGAGAGAGAGAGAGAGAGAGAGAGAGAGAGAGAGAGAGAGAGAGAGAGACAGAGAGAGAGAGAGAGACCATGTCAGGATGCTCGGTGAATTTCAGCCAGAATAAAACAGTAAAATCTTTGTCAGCTATGCCGGAGGGTGAAGTTTCACCAGAATAACAAACCAAACAACCATTTTCTCTCTCCGTCACACACACACACACACACACACACACACACACACACACACACACACACACACACACACACACACACACACACGTACACACATACACACACACAATTATGCACGCCCACGCATACAATCTTTGTCTCATGAGAAATGGTATTAATACCTGGCAGGCTTTAAAATGTCAGCCAGTCTTAAACAAGGTGCACAAAGACCCAATTTATTTATGGATCTGACACTTCTCATGTCTTCTGCTCTCAAGCTATTTTTGTTTTCAAAGTGTGTCTTTAGAAGAAGGAGGAGGGACGTTGATGAAGATGCAGACAGACAAACTGACCGAGTGCTGGGAAAAGTGTATGTGTGTCGGCAGCCAAAGAGATCAGCCAGTGAAGCCCTGAGGAGTTGATATTTTAAACCACACTTGGGGTAAAATGTCCCGTAGGATGATTCCTCCATTCCTGATACATTCCTGACACATTCCTGACACATTCCTGACACATTCCTGACACATTCCTGACACATTCCTGTGATCAAAGAGTTGAATTGGGTGATAAAAATACCACAAATGTGGGTTAATCACAAATCTGCATTCAGCCCTGATGCTTTCTAACATAAGCCGATGGAGTTTATTTACTCTTCCCTCTGTCTACTCCCGTTGTCTTCTCATTCTCACTCTCTGTCCTCCTCCTCTTAGTATTCACCTGCACAGTCAGACATATTAGTCCAATCTCCAGAGCTGTTTACTCATTGAGTGATGATTGCCTGTTTAAACATCTGTCCACACCAGTGTACACAGCCACTCACACACACAACACACACACACACACACACACACACACACACACACACACACACACACACACACACACTCACACACACACACACACACACACACACACACAGCGTCGTCATGTCTGATAGTATCCCAGTACAGCCAGTAACATCAGTGTCTACTTGCTCTTGAACCCTGGAATTATATATTTGATGCATATACCCTTTAATCTGAATTTATTCTAAATCAAATGAGAATTTGTTTTAGCTGCATGCTGCCTGCAAATTGAACTTGTAATGTTGTTTTTTTAGACTGGATATTCAATTTCATTATGTTTCGCTAGTCAAGCGATTAAAGTCAAAGCAAATTGTTGCGAGTGGACAAACAACAACGACCTTCAGTGTCATTTTTAGGAATGACAAATAATGTAATGTAAAAGTGGTTACTTGCAGTGACAAACTCCCAGAGCATTATCACCCATCTCTGTGGTTCCTCACTCAGCTCTACAGAGATGTTTATGGTCTTTCTGTTTATTCTTCACACATTGTAATGTTACTAAAGCATAGCTCTGCCTTTGACACAACTGACCTTACAATCCTAATCAACTGCCTGGGAAAACGATGTGATGGCAACACAGACTGTGACGTGTAGCTGTTGTGGATTTGTTCCCGTAAGAATGAGTCAGAGTTTTGGAAATATTTGCTCATTTCTGTTGCTCTGCACTTGGCTTTGTTCCCCGGGGCCCAAATTTAGGATGCATTGTTTTAAATTTGCATTCTTCCTTTAGGGCACATCATTTGTAGGCATGAACATTTGCAGGCATAAAATTGTTTCTAATTGTTATGCAGATGACACAGCTTTGTGTCTAACTGATGCACAGTGGTGCAGGCTTGTTGTTCCTCATGTATTTTTTAGAACTTCCACAAGCTCGGTGATATTACATTTTAAG
The DNA here is from genome assembly GCF_900634415.1 of Cottoperca gobio. Classification (NCBI taxonomy): domain Eukaryota; kingdom Metazoa; phylum Chordata; class Actinopteri; order Perciformes; family Bovichtidae; genus Cottoperca; species Cottoperca gobio. The sequence goes on along the minus strand of NC_041373.1, from coordinate 9,037,127 downwards.
ATGGTTTAATTTGTCATTTTTAACACCATTATCATCAACAAGGTCCACCACAGTCTCAATGGTTGAGACTCTTGTCTCGGCTTGAAGCTGTCTTTCATTTGTCAGAGCGAGGCGGTTGTTCAGTTTTGTCTTAGCTGTAGACCATCTTTGAAATTAGAGTTTCATTCTTAGGCCGCACTTCTGAAAGTTTTCTCTGTTTTCTCTTTAATCACAGACTATTCTAACTTCCTGCACTATCAAGGCTATTTCATCCCTGTGGGGCTTTTATCTAACTCATAGATGGATCATATTATCTGCATCATTGCCTGTCCTTTACTGGTTGTCTTGCCATTTAAGAGCTTCTGTGGTTTAAAGCCGGAGAGAAACCGGCTTTAGCAGTCAGGGTATTATAGTATTTCCTTTTCGTTCTTGCAAAGTTTTGTCTAAAATTCTTTAAAAAGCAGATTTTTCATTTAACCGAAAGGAGAATGTTTCCCTTATCTTTTAGTTCTTTTGTTTTGTTCTGTTTTAGCACTTCTTTTCATTTTTGTTTTAGTTCTTTATTTCAGTAATGTTGATCACCAACTTTGCGCCACTTCACCGTTTTACGGTTACAATCTTTTATTGTGAAAAACTGTGGTCCCTTAGCTCCCTCGCTTGAGGTTAAACTCAATAAGTCCGATCATTTCTGTCTCTTTATACACTGAAGAATGCTGATATGAGAATACAGCACAGCAGCTCTGATTTCATCACTCCCTGCAGCCGACACAGGGAGAGATCGGGGAGTGATGATAGAAGATATAAGAGTCAGAGCTTACAGGTGGATGCTTGGTTGAGGTGGGACTGATTTAAAAGCAAAGTGACAGAGATACTTGCAGAGAGCAGTGAAGTAGTGGCAGCACTGACAGAGCAGAATGAGAAAGAAGCATGTTGGAGACTGTCCTCCCAAGAAAAACCACAGCATTGGGCTGTTTGTTCAAATGACTAAAATGACCTGTGTTTTTAGAGAATTGGGACTTCTGAAGGTCGAACTGAAAGGTTTGGCCAACAAACCCAACAACATGTGCGAATTTCAAAAAAGGACAGTAATTTAAAAAAAGTTTTTTTGTGTCTAAATTTAACAAAAACTTTATCATTGCTTTGTCAGATTAAAGGCTCATATGAATCTTTTTATTTTATTTTTTTAAACAGTTTAAAAACAGTTGTCCTGCTGATAAAGGAGTCAGATCAGAAAACACTCATATATGCTTTTTTGGAAAGCAACAACAAACAACATATTTTGTGGAAAGAGGTTAAACTCGCTTCGACCACCTAATAAGAAATTGCAGGCCTGTCCGGTGCTCTCAGTGTAGGGCAATCTAGTATGTGGTGAGATTTCAGATATTTGGTACAAAGTATACTGGAGCACATGGATAAAGGAAAACCTTTTTTTTTTACCTTTTCTCATCGGAGTCTGTCCTTAAACATATTTGGTGGATTAGTTTGGAGGACTTTTTGGTATTTGAGAAGCTCAAAGGAAAACATTGACATTTTGGGAAATACGCTTGTTTGAATTCTGTCAGAGGGTTCGATGAGCAGATTGATGCCACTCTCAAGATTTGAGAGATTTGAGGTGAATGTCCCCCAAATAGTAAAGTGTGCACTGGAAATGTGTTGCAGCGAGTGGAGTATGAATGTATCAGAACAACTTGAGTTGAATTGAAAAACAAGTTGCACAACTAACCCCAAAAAATAGCCTGACCTCTGGCACAATAACAGAATTGTCAACTAGGAGGATGATTCACCAAACATGCCAAGACCTCGGGGAATTGTGTCTCGCCTCAAGTCTTTTGAGTGTCCATGCTGAATCCGTTGCCAGGTTACTTTACACATGATTAGGTCTGCAACTAAAGTTTATTTTCACAATGGAATAATATGTTGATGATTTTCTGGTTAACTTAATAGTTTATTTTGTTAAAATGTCGTCCAAGTTCTCCAAATTAAGCAACAAAATAACTTGGTTTATTTTAATGTGTTCTCATGTTATCAGGCATCTACACTCTGCGCAGACTCAGAGATAATAAAACTGCTGCGTTGACGCCGAAAACCTGTGTAAGTTTCTTTTTTCTACACAGAAAAAATGAGCAAGAATCAATAAAGAACCCTACCGATAAGCAGAATCAATAGTGTCATGGCTATTCTTTTTTACATTTTAATTCCTATTCCTCCTGATGCTATTGTTTTTCCTTGGAGGACAGTCTCAAAGTGTCATAAGTAGTGAAAAGTGATCACAGATCCCAGGATGACATCTTCAAATTGTTTCTTTTGTCCAAAACCCAAATATATTCAATTGACATTGAAAAATCAATCAAAGAATACTCACATTTGAGAAGCTGGAACCTGCAAATGTTTGGCGTTTTGGCTTGAAAAAGTGATTTAAACGATAAATTGATTATCAATATTATAAATGTTCTGTTGTTGAACTAAGTAATTAAGTTGTTCACATGACATCCTCAGATATGAACTCTATATAACTATACAATGAGTGTGTAATGCGTAAAGCTGCAGATGTTCCCAGCAGGAGTTGCATGTACTGAGGATTTGTGAACAATCTCAGAAGAACTAATGTTGTATCAGCACACATAATTTGATCTCACCAAATCCGCATTTCACAAGACATATGTAAAATAAATCCTCGTTAACAAAACTCAAAAGCTAGCAAGCGAGCTAAACATAATTCAATTTTTTTGCTGAATCAGTCTGAGTTAATCTGTGGACGGGATCGAGCTCCGGGCCGGAGAACATATGTTCTCTGCTGGCTGCTGTACACAGTGTCCAGCTGCTGAGAGAGACTATCCTTTGAAACATCTGTCCTCTATTGTCTGTTTCCATTCATCAGAAGTGTCGCTGTATCTACTACACACATCCCATACAGATATAGACGCCTCAGTCACATGTCTCACATCTCAAACACTCTATTTTAACACTCGTCTGTATTTATAGCGCTGTGTTAAAAGGCCTGTCACCTGACCAAGCTGCCGAGTGAGCAAAAAGAAGAAAACTGTTTTTATTAGGAGTGATAGCAACCTACAAAAGACAGTGCTCTTTAAAACTATAAAACGCCTGTCTGGCAATGTGAGTGAAAGAGAGGAGGAGTGCAAAGTGGAATTGTTTGGCTCTCCTCCGCAAAATTACTGTCACAAGTAAGCCATGAAGAGAGGGGGGGAGGGGGGGGGGGGGGAGTGAGAGGCAATCAGAGTTTTTTTCTCTCTCTTGCATTCAGCATTACTTTCTCCTCTCAGCGCAGAGACACACATTTATGCATGTCAACAAGATTCCAGTAAACATTACTTAAACACCATGTGTTTGCTCTCTGCAGAACGAAAGGAGAGAGAGTTATGACGGAATGATTTTTGTTTTATGTTTCCTCTTAGGCACATTCACAATGAGCACTTTGATCCTAAATGAGACGGACAGCATACACAACTGAGACACACATTTGTATGTGTGTAGCACTTCCAGGTTCATTGCCATTTTTGCTTTGTCTCTCTGGCTTTACTGGCTTGTGTGTTTGCCCCGTCGATAACCCAAGGTAAATGTGATGTTTGTAGGCTCGACTTTATCGATTCACTCCGTTTAGAAAATAATTCTGCAAGTAGATAACACAAGAACAAAAGCAGTTTCCAGTGGACACAAAAGATGATGAACATGCTATTAATTAGCTCAAGGCTAACTTAAAGTATATATCTCCAATGTCTCCATTAATACCAGAATCATATGATGATAGAAAAAGTCTTCCATCATTTCCCAACAACCCTCAGCTCGACTATTCGTACTGTAGGACTGCAAATCCTGGAATAAACGTCCAGAAGCGTTTTGTGTTCGACTTGGACAGTTTCTCTATTTGCAACGTATTTTGTTATGCAGCTTGTGTGCTGTCATATTGGTGAATGGGTTTGTTAATTTGCTTGTGTTTTATTTGCTGCATTTAAATAAAATATAAAAATCAACGAATGTAGTGATAAATCTATATATATTCATTTTAAAATGATATGAAATGTAGAAAAACTGCAAATTCTCACGTTTGTGAAGTTGTAACGAGTGAATATATGACACCGTTGCTTGAACATCAATTGATTATCAATATTGTTGTTGAATTAAAAGATTCTTCAGCAATTTATTGTTACAGTTTCACAAATTTGGAAAAATCCCACATGTCCTATAATGCAAAATGATAGCATCACTCACTAAAGTGTGTGCAGACACATTTAGACTTGACATGATTGTATACAAAAGTCAATAGAAACAAACGAGCTTCACTAGGCCGCGCTAACTGAAACAAAACAAATGTTCTAACATGTTTTCCACTTGGTGAGTTCTGAGATCTGCCAGACGCACACACACACACACACACACACACGTTCGCACACACACACACACACACACATACACACACGGCCTATGTTGCTAGCTAGGCTTAGCAAATGTCTGCACAGTTGGTATATTGTCCGAACAAACACAGACTATACAAACAGTCCCAGTCAACTTCATGCAAATCACACAAGGCAAGAGATGTGCTTCGTATTCACTCTGAACACTCCTTATGATGAGTGAGCTGAACTTCATGTGTGTTGGCGGAAATTCCCATTTAATGGATTTAATGTTTCATCAGGATCATCGCAACGTTTGTCTCTTTGTAACTGGCTTGTGTGTTTTCTGGCAATAGCCTAAGGTAAATGAGATGTGTGTTAGCTTAGTGACTTTGTAAAAATGTATTCACACTAATAAGCAATGGACAGAGCCCGAGGGGTCCAGACTGGAAAAACAATGCTATTAATGGGATTCATTTTGGACCTGTTGATGGTAAAGGGAAAGAGAACAAAAAGGCAAAGATAGGGAATGAAACAGCAGAGCATTACAGTGAGGTGAATTAAGGAAAAGAAGGCAGGATACGTGACAGGATGAAGGTGAATAATACTGAGAAAACAGGAGCAAAAGTGGGCTGGGAGAGGAGGAGGGGTTGCTCTGAAGTGAGGGAGAGAGGGAGGAGAGGAAGGGAGGCTGACTAAATCCTCACACCATTATTATCAGGACTCACATGCAGCCCCTCCTGTGATGGAGTGAGAGGAGATAGAAAGAGATAAAGAAAAGATGGAGTTAAAGAGGAAATGGAAAGCAGGATTACTGGTGTGACAGCACCGGCAGATGATCGGCAGCGCAGCGGTGAGGGAGAGAGAGAAACTCTGGTGGAAAAAGAAAAAAAAAACAAATCAGTGCAACAGGATGAGGACCTGCTAGTGCACAGCCGGCCCAACCCCGCAGACCTGCCATCTGTCCCGCTGTTCTCTCCGCGTTCCTGACGCTCCCACCGTCCACAAACATCTGGATCACCTTGCATCCATATGGGAAAGAGGGCGAGGGGGGGGCAAAAAACCCAAATCTCATCCTCCCCTCATCCTTTTTGATCACTCAGGACCTGAGGAGGCACATCATCACCAGGGGGATCCCTTGCTGCGGAGTACCATCACCTCAGGGGCTGATAACTGGACCAGAGGAGGGAAAAACTTTTCTTCCAAACATGCAGAGGCGTGCACAGGACCCTTATTTTATCTCTCTGTGAGATTTTCTAACTTTCCATGGATCTGTGGTGTCTCTTACCCCCGGGCAGGGAGAGGGAAAAGGAGACAGAGGAGGTGGAGAGGGGGAGACAGGAGGAGACGGCGGGGAAGCGTCACCGCCGCTGCTGCTGAAGTGTTACCGGCGTCTGTGCTCCTCCGCTGAAGAGGCATTTTATCACTCTTCCTCCCCCCCCCCTTTCGCTCCTCTCCTCATCCGACCAGCAGGGAGCCCGAGGCATACAGACAGAGAGCTAAACACAGTGGGTTTATGCACATATGCACACACACGCACACACACACACACACACACACACACACACACACACACACACACACACACACACACACACAGGCTGGCTGCTTTTCTAGAGCCTCCCGCACCTCTCATCTCTCTCCCTCTTCCCTCACTTTCCTTCCACATTTTTGATGTCCTGTCGTCACCTTCATGACCACTTGTAAATCACACGCAGAAAAAGTGCGAGAAGGAGCAAAGAAAGAGAGGAGTTAGAAAAGAGAGATTTTTGGGAGAAAATAACTCGCTGTCACGTTGTGAAGTTCTCCAGGGGGAGTGTGCAGACATCCAAAGCTGCCAAACACACACAGTCACTGATAACTCACACACACTCGCTCTCACACAGAGACTTGGTCTAAATGCGTACTCCGACAGGTGCTGAGAGAGGCAGGTGAAACCAGGTGAGAAGGAAACAAAAATAGAGAGAAAGACATTTGGAGGAAAGCAGTCGGGGAACAATGGAGCAGCAGGAGTTCAAGTTGGATGACAGCAGAAAGCACAGGTAAGTCTTTCACACACACACACACACACACACACACACACACACACACACACACACACACACACACACACACACACACACACACACACACACACACACTGCCTCACACTTATTCTGTCACTTAATATGATCCTGTCAGGAATTGATAGTTTACATATATATAAGTGTGATATGGAAGCAGAAAAGATGGATACTAAAACAACTACTGTGTGTCAATATGAGTATAGATACAGAGCACGAGTGCAGTCATACTTTCAGTTTTCATAAGTGCAGAGTTTCCTCGAGAGAAAGCTCCCATCTCGCTGCTGACAGAAACAGAGCAGCCAGTTGTTACTATAACAGGAACTACTGTAGGAGGACATATTAGCATTTTTCACTCTGAGGTTTGGCGGTTAGCTGCTTGTTTGGAGTGTGTGTAAGTGTGTGTGTGCACAATCCTTCCATACCTGCACGCTCACTTAATATGACTTATGGATTATAGATGTTACAGTTGCAGTGCTTCACTGTCGTGTTAGTGATCTCGTAATGCTCATTGATTGGTCCCATAAACTGCATGTAGCAGCTCTCATTTTTCTCCATTAGTGACTTTCTGTTCGATTTTACATATATTATGTTGCAGCATAATGTATTACAATTTATTTGAGCTGCATAGTTCACAGTAACATAGATCAGCGGGTCCCAGCATGGGGTATGGGGCCCCCCAAAGAGCTCACAAGATACACCTGTGGGGTCACAAGATGATTAACGGGACAATAAAAGTCAAAGATATTTTTCTTTAAATGTGTTATTGTGACTTACTGGAGGCTTTTGAAAATCCTCTTTAAAACTGAAGAATTGTCCATATTGGTACAGCATGTACCACATGGGATCCTAAAATAAATCTAAAGGGACTGAAGATGATTAAAAGTGGGAAGAAATCCTATTAAAAAATAATATATTTTTCTGACTTTTGTCTAATTCTTGCCTTGTTGTAAAATACTAGCCACTTTGACCTCTTCTGGCTTCTGAAAATGCTTCACAAACATTAATAAACTTTAATAATAAGGAGTTAAAACTGTGATTTGTGAGTGAGAAAGGGGTGGGAACTATTGACAGACATCAGGAATATGCTTGTGACGGAGTGAATGAATGCATACTTGCATCACTACATGTATGTTCTTGTGAGTGTGTCAGAGGATTGGCCGTCACTGAGATTTCGTTTGCTTTACGTTTGATTTGACGTGGGGCCAAACCGATGTAGAAATGCCCCCGTCCCGTCAACGTCACTCATCTCGACTGATACGTCCGGTCTGCAACGATTTCCTGTAAAGCTGTCAGATCTTTATGTGTGAGAGCAGGAACCCACAGAGAGATGTGGTTGCAATGTTAGCAGTGAAAACCCCTTATTATGATGAATGTATGTGGCAGACGTTATGTGATATGTTTAATAATAGGCTCTGGGGTTATTCATATTGTGAGTTTAATTTGTATGTGGAAGATTTATTAGCTGTGTTTGTGTGTGTGTGAGTGTGTGTGTGTTGTGGCTTGTGTGCACACATGAGCGTATACTTGTTAGAGCTGCAATCACAAATCAACTTGTCTTCCACTATCCATCCATATGGAGGCAAGACGGAGGGATGGAGGGATAAAAAGAGGAAAAGAAGGGTGGAGCGGTTGAGCTGGTTGACGTTGACAGAGTGTCTCTATGGTGTGTTTACTGTCACATAACTGTTAATGTAACTGTTTTAATGATGACTTCAGGGAAGAGTGATGAAAGTGCTTCATTGAGTGGAGTCTCATTAATCCAGAGTGTGATTGAAATCTTTTTTCCTGGTGTACTGACAATGTAGGGCTGATCATCTCCTGTAGTGGTGTCCGAGGGAAACCTCCCATTTCACACATCATTACTCATAAAGTTTACTAATGGAAGAATGTTGAAAACGCAAACCAATAAGAAGGTGTAGGCTGATAATCAGAGTTGCCATTTCATTTTCACTTATTTTTGTGTTAAAGGCTAAAGTTATGATTTGTTGGCCTCCTCGGGGCAGCAGAAACAAGCTGTAACCACAACACCATGTTATCATCCTCCAACACTTCTTTAAACATCCAGCAGATAGGGAGTGCCATTAGCATTAATATGGGGTTGTGTTTCTGAATTTCAGGCAAATATTCACTCTCCTTTTTGCTCGTTTTTGGTTCCTGAGGGAAATGCTCCACTATATTAACTTTGTATGCCTCTTTAAATACACAAAACAATAAGAAATACGATATAAAAATAAAATTAATAAAAGAAGTATCCCTCTTTGAAATAAATAAAACATATAGCTGCAGCCTAATAGCTTAAAAAGAGTAAACATAAAAAAATAGGCCAGTTTTTATTTAATTATGTGTCAATGTGTTTTCATCCCCATGGTGGTGGTGTTCATTTCTTTGGCTTTGAAACAATTCACAACAGCCTCACAAATGTCCTCCCATGTTTGGCCTTTTAGCGGTATCAACTCAAAGATTTCTTTGCTCGTTTTCGTGCATCTCCAGCTCGGTACTTTTCAGCAAACGCTGTGTGTTCTTGAAATGTCTTTCAACATTATATTTTTTGTTGTTTGCTAATTTCTCGCCACATATCAAGCATGCAGGTAAGCTAGCATCGTTGGCAGTGAAAGCAAATGTATCTGTCCACGCAGAATGAAACTCTTTCTTTGGTTTTATACATGGTTAGCATAACCAACAACTCAACATTAGCCACCTGCAGGGAAAGGCGGCGCGCACGTAGACGCAGGAGAATGTGACGCATATAATATAAAAATATTATTTTTTTATTTTTTATTTTAGTGTCACAATTTCACCTGGAACTCTAAGATAAGAGGTGTTCCCTTTGAAAGATTGTCCACTGTGCAACAATAAATATATTAAAATAAATGATATATATTTCCATATTTCTTTTGACAAAGCTACAGGAGGCCACTGCAGAGGGGTTGAAGAGCCGCATGTGGCTCCTGAGCCGCGGGGTGCAGACCCCTGATATAGAACATATTATATATTCCTACATCAGTATTGCCAGTGGTGGAAAGTATATTTACTCAAGTATTATGATATGATTTGCTTGAGCATTTCCATTTTCAGCTGCTTTCTACTTCTACTCTGTTACAATTCAGAGGCAAACGTTGATCTTTTTACTCCACTACATGTATTTCACATAATCTACTTTGCAGATTTGGATTAATACTACAAAACTAAACCAACAAATAAATTATGATGTCAGTTAAGATAAGACTCTCTTGATCCAAATTCTCGAGCTACGCAGCAGTATATAAAGTAATCAAAATTAGGCCTAGCTTTAGCAGCTGCAACATTAAAGTGCTGTCAACATTAATGCATCAATAATGCACCATTCTGCATAATAATTACTTTTACATTTGGTACTTTACGTATATTTTGATGCTTATATATTTGTACTTAAGTACTTCTGACACCACTTGATGTAAACATTTCAGTCATCAGAGCAAAGCATAGTGAACTCTTACAATCAAACATTAATCAGGAATTTCCAGCATCATTTGGAAAACCAGCACCAGAAAATTAAATCATTGCTGCAGAATAAGTTTTCACATTGGGATGTCTTGGACCGATCTCAGGTCTGCATAAATGAGGCTCTAGAGAATCCTGATGTTTCATGCAGCTGTCAGAGCGCCTGCAGTAAGTTGTTGAGAGGAAGGCCGTCTACTACATTATTACTAGCCCACTAATTCAAGCTCCCTAATTAATGCAATCAAATCAGCTTCGAAGGTGCTGTGTAAAAATCAAGGTTCAAGGCAGACATGTTGATAATTCTCTGGTGATGATGCTCATCCCATCAAGTAGATCCTCTCTGCTCATTTCCTCTTCACCCCCCGGGGACTCCATCATATCCCAGCTAAGTAGTTAAATGACTTAATGTTCCCTACTGTATATATATACTGTGTTATCCAGGAGGTATGTGGTGTTTTAACAGATGTAAAGCATCCACTGAACATGTTGACTAACATTATTCTGGGCATATGTAGTAAATTGTGCAATGAATCTTGATGTTTTTTGCCCATTATGACGAAGGATTTACAAAGAAAAACAACAGTTTGTGTTTATAATCCTAACTTTTTTTGGCTGGTAAAACTTAATCCTTCCCTTGCACAGTAAACATCACAAAATCACTAGATCATGCAAGAATCGCCGGATCACGAAAATCCAATTTGTCAGGCTTTAAGTTGTGCGTTTGTGTCCGAACCACCAGTGACATGGCAAATCAGCGTCCTGCGAGGAGCTAGTGGCAGCTGCGGGCGGGGATTCAGAGGCGACTGTCCCGAAGAGATTAGCATAGTTCTATCAGAATTGGAGATTATTTCTTAATTTAAAGCATAACAAAGAACGGGACTGAAGGATTTTTTTGATAGAAAATATGTTTTGATTGAGTTGATTGACAGATGGTTCATCCGATCACCTACCAAGTCGTTTCTTAAGGGTGCCTGCCCTTTTCCAAACAGTTTCCAACAACGTCTTCTCAGATGGTTCTGTATAACAAACCATCTGGCACGTTAGGGTTACCGTAATCCAGGTCTGCTACAGGTCTCATGGGCAGCGAGGTTGACAGTTCAATAGAAGAGTGATTTAGCATTTTTATGTTTTGATTTGATGTTACAGGTTTTTCTTGTCATGCCTTTCTTTCCCTCATTTGTCGGCACTGTCACACAGTAATCCTGTTGTTATTTTCTCCCATGCTGTCTTCTAAAATGTATCACCGCAGCTGGATGGTTATTTTCATTAACAGTACATTGTAGGATGAATTTGGATGTGTAGTCATTTCGATGCTGACGCAGTTTCAGTCTGACACGGGTCCCAGTGAGAGAGTTTGTCCCACATGGCAGGGCGACGTTCCATCTGGAAATCTCTATAATAATAGGAGAAACCTGTGCATGCACCACCACGCTCACTCACGCAATCTGTACTCGTAAATATATTTTTGGAAAGTAAGTGCACAAACACAAACAGGATTTAAGGTTTACACAATTGTTTATAATATGGAGTCGGACATGTTGCTGTCTGTCTGTCTGTCTGTCTGTCTCTCTGTTTGCCAGTCAGTTGTTTTGTTCCATTTATTTAATTGTTAAAGATAATCAGCTGATTGTTGCGTGTTTGTGTGTGATTTTAAATTCAGGTGCACCACCACCATCCCAGTCCCACTCACACACACACACACACACACACACACACACACACACACACACACACACACACACACACACACACACACACACACACACACACACACTGCTAATCTGAGGCCCCATTATGCTGCCTTTTCCAGCGATTACACTGTTAAATGAACATTTGACCTGCTCTCTAGTCATATGATCCACCCAGTAAGCATTCGTCTGTTCTCTCGCGCTGTTACTGCCATTTGCTATCATTCTCCCGTCACAATGACCTTTTCCGACTCTTTTACTATTACTTATGTTTTGTGAGTGTTAGAACAAATCGCCCAACTCATTGCTTTTGTCGCTTTACTGTCATTCAGGTAACACGTAACAACAAGTAATATCAATATTACAAAATGATTTAAATAAAAATATAATTCATTAATTGTAGTGCAGTGTGATTTTACACCCACATACTTATTTCTGCATACACCACTTAATTGAAAAGAAAGTTCAAGTTAAGATCAAATAAAAAAAAAAATCCAATACCCAAGCATCTCCACATAACTCTTTCATTCAGTCATTCAGTGTAATTACTTTGTGTATGTTTGTAGCTTGGTTATAAATCTCCCTCAGAATATGAACACATTCTGATCCACAGACTTTAATAATGTTAAACAACCGCATCTCACAACCCTGAGGATATCAGGTTGTCTCTGTCTACAATATTACTCTACCTCTGTACTTCCCAGGTTTTAAAATATAGTAAAATGATATGCAGCATAGCAGTGGGTAAATTATACAGTGGGTTTAGGATTTTACGTGTTACCTTGTTTTTCAGCTTTAGCTTTACATAAATGTTGAAATCTACAGTATTAATTGTTTGTCATTTATTCCACAAATTATTCAAGATACTGTTTGTCTCATGTCTGCCACTTAGGATCTGTTCCTTTTTTAGTTATGCTGCGTGGGGGGTTGTTTGTTTTTAGTCTCCACCTAGCAAGTGGGTGGTGGGTTAATGACTGCTATGTGCTCACATCAAGACATAATGATTCATTGGATACAAATAAAGTGATCCCAGGATTTGCAGTGAGTAAAATCTGCATAAACTCCCCAGGGGATCTATATAAATCATATTCAAATTCAAGATGTAGTTTTATGTTTGACCTTACATAAACCCATGTCTATATAGACTTGATACTACAGCTAAAATGGCCAAAAATAAAAACACTATATACAGATGACAATGCTCAACATATTTCTATTACATAATTCTGTTTGTACAAAATAAAACAAAATAATTTACCTTTTACCAAATATCTTCAACAAAATGCATTTGAGTTATGGAACCAAATATCATCCAAACAACGTAAACATTTAACAACAACACATATTTATGAAGCGATCTGTAATAAAGGCAGCTGCATGGAACACTCTTCCAGGTTTAACCCTTTATTGACTAAAGGTAAATCTATCAGTAGCATCTAATAACAGGAATGGATTGCCTTTCAAACGTTTAAACTAGATATTTATTTCTAAGGGCACCTAAAGCCCAGGAGCTGAAAAACTTATTAAGATGAATGATTGATATGCCTGGAGCATGAACAGTGAGGAGAGGTGGGACACATTTAACCCAGTGTTGCTTTGAAAGGAGCTTTGAATCAAAGCTGAGAGGTGTTGTTAATTATCAGGGTGTCTGATGAGACCGACGCTCTATATAACACCCCCTACAAAATATGTGGAGATCTTTATTTGCTATAAGAAAGCCCACCTGCCATTATCAAAGCTTCAAAGATATTGATTCATAAGGAAAGATCTTCAAATAGCTAACATTTGATTGAAGTGTTGTGCTCCTGATGCAAATGTTGAAGGTGTATGTATCATCCTGTGAGTTGTATGATGAATGCACTTCAAAAATCAGGTGTTGATTATGGCAGTGACCCGTTTTAAAAGAGGGTTAGTAAGACCTTTAAACATTTGTGGGACATGCTTGGGACATGTGGGGTACTCGTATTTGTTTCAGATTAATAATACAAAAACTAATTAACAAATAAATGATGATGTATTGTTATAGATTAATCTCCATTGATCCCCCGAGGGACATTCACAAGCTACCCAGCAGTACATGAAATAATTATATCAGCGCCACCTTTACCAGCTGCAACAATAAAGTAATGAATACATTAAGGCATCAATAATCGTAGTCCAACACTATAATAGCTTTATTTTGAAAACTAAAACTGGGATTTTTCCATTACACCAGCCATACAAGTTTACAGATTTCAACAGCAGTTAGTGTCGCAGCTTTTTCACTTATTGTAATTCTGTGGCCGATGATCAACCCACGTGGAGAGAGGCTGGCTGAAGTAATGTAATGTAATCCAAATGATGAGGGGCGAGGACCTGTGAGGCAGTTTTGGCATACTGCTTGCAGTCTGTGTGTGTGTGTGTATGTGTGTGTGTGTGTGTGTGTGTGTGTGTGTGTGTGTGCTTGTGTGTGTGTGTGTGTGTGTGTGTGCTTGTGTGTGTGTGTGTGTGTGTGTGTATGTGTGTGTGTGTGTGTGTGCTTGTGTGTGTGTGTGTGTGTGTGTGTGTGTGTGTGTGTGTGTGTGTGTGTGTGTGTGTGTGTTTGTGTGTGTGTGTGTGTGTGTGTGTGTGTGTGTGTGTGTGTGTGTGTGCGTGTGTAGAGATGGAGAGGTGATTACAGTCATGACACTGGGGGTTGGATTATGGAGGATTACATGCATGCATGCTTGCTAACACTGTCACACACACACACACACACACACACACACACACACACACACACACACACACACACACACACACACACACACACACACACACACACACAGTTTTCCTCATAGCACACAAGTCGAAATTCAGGATAATACTGTCAAATAAACGGGTCATAGAAAGAGACCAGGAGGTAGAAGTAAGGGACATATATGTACAGACAGATTATGATGAATTATGTCAAAAACATCATAAAAGTAAAGCAGCTTGTTTGTTTGACTGTTGCTCTCTTTCCTTTTGTTCTCTCATCCTCTCTCTCCCTCTTTCTATCCCCTCCTTTGCAGGCAGTAGGCTGCCAACATGGCCATATCCAGGGGACATCCTCCTCCCACTCCTTGGCCTCCTCTCTTCCTCCTTCTCCTCTTCCTCCTCCTCCTCATCTCCTCCCCGCTCCCCCTGCAGGCCCGGCCGCTCCTCCTCCAGCAGTCCATCAACGTGGCGGTGGTGTTTAGCGGCTCCAGCTACCAAAATGAGGTCAGAGGTCGTCTGAGCGGGGAAAACTTTGTCGACATGCCGGTAGTGGTCAGCCCAGTGACCGTGCTGGTCAACGACACCAATCCCCGTGACCTGCTGACACGACTCTGCGATACCATGGCGACGGAGAAGCTGCACGGCGTAGTGTTTGAGGATGATGTGGGCTCCGGTGCCGACACTGAGGTAAAAATGCATTTATGCATTTTTGGGGTTTTCTGATGAAACGGTGTTCAGTCACCCACATCCGTGTTTCCGAAAGCTGCACAAGGCATTTTTTAATGAAAAGAAACACTTGTACTGTCTAGCTTGAATCACAAAGTGGGTTTACAAAAAAAAAATAAAGATTGAGATGCCAAGCATGTACATCTTTGCTCAAATTAAATGATAGTGCTGGTATGGTATGATTCTAAAGAGAGAAGAAGTGATATCAAATCGTAAAAGCAAAATGCAAATAGTCCCCTAAACAGGGCTCCTACTCGGGGAAGGAAACTGCTCAACGTACTGTCACTTTCACTGCCACACAAATTGTACTTATCTGTAGAATTACTTGAGTAAAAAAGTTACATTGAGCTTTCGAATTACAACAGTTCTATTACAAACATGCTTTACTGATTTTAACTACACAAAATTGTGGTGTTACAGTAACGAGAGTAGTAGACCTGTAGGTTAGTCTAACTGTCACCTGCATGTGAGTGTGCACAAGAACGAACAAAACAGGGACCCACTCATAAAAACGCTCCACAGCGCTGCTAGTGGTAAAAAACTCCACAGGATACCTTTAAGGACTTTTTTTATCCATGTTGCCTTAAAAATTTAGATTAAAAGTTGAAATTTGAAGTTTGAAATGACATTCTGTGAAATGGTCGAAAGCTCCAGAAAAAGACCCTTGACTTCGGTTGTTTTCACCATGCCACAATCATGCAAGTTTCTGAATTGAATCTGAATTTCCCTAACTGTACAACCTGATCAAAATTATATCACTGGTGCAGAAATAAATTCTACTTTCTGTAGGCAAATCCTGAATCTCTCTGTTTTTGTCTTCAGGTGGCAGAAGTGGCACAGATCCTGGACTTCCTCTCCACACAGACAGCTCTGCCAATCGTGGGCATCAGTGGCGGCTCTGCAGTTGTCATACCATTCAAGGTACTGTCAAAATAATGAGCACGTCACTTCAGCATTGGCCCATCAGCACCCGGGAGCTGGAGCTGGAGCTGGAGCTGGAGTAGTCTGCTTTCTTGCTATGCCACAGTGATGCCACACACAAAAAATGCTTTTTGTGTCCCAGAGGTGTTGATATAACATTTTCCACAAACAATATAATTAGCGATTTAGGAAGTAAGTAAAACAGATTTTAGTAATAAGATGAACAACAACCTATAATGTAAACGCCGTCAGCAGCAGCAGCAGCAGCAGCAGCAGCAGCAGCAGCAGCAGCAGCAGCAGCAGCAGCAGCAGCAGCAGCAGCAGCAGCAACAGCAGCAGCAGCAGCAGCAGCACCCTCTCACAGACTCCTGTCTTAGTCAGAACTATTCTACGCCGGCGTCATTCAGCTTAAAACAACTTAAGTAGGTCAGAGCGGTGAAACCTACTTTGGCAAGCAACTCGCTGCATGCAAATATTTGGATATGAGCAGTACAGATGGGTGAATTATCAGCGATGCACGCAACCATCGACCCTCATCAGCTCCTCTAATCCCTGTCTGGGAAAAGTCTGAGTTGTGGGGAGAGAAACTTTGCGATGGGAGACAAGTGCTACGGGCAATCTACGCCTCAATCAATCATCCCTGCGCACTTGAAGAGCAGCAGGTTTTTCCTGCTATGGTTTAGCATGTATCTCATTGATGAATGGAGATGGAGAGCAGTGAGCTCCGTCGTTAGATTGTAAAGAGGAGATTGATGACACCAGACGGATTCTTAATGTATACTTTCCCTTTACTTTTTGAGTTTCAAAAATGGCTTCATCCTTTCTTCCTCTCATGCTCCACGCCCGTCTTCCCTTCCTTCATTCAACTGCCATCATTAACACCTTGTATTTATAGAGCCATTCCTCACACATAGAAACACACATGCAATTGAACACCCTCACATATTAGAGCACACAGCGAAATAGATTCCTATCCACCACAGGAAGCATCCAAAATGAATTGAAAATTGTAGCTATGTGGCCACGATTTCACCGCTCTGTGCAACATTATGGAAACCATAGCTATGTTATCAGCTTCCTGTTAATCAAAAGGTATCTGAAGATGTCTCGACATAAATGGGTATTAAACAGGAGGAGTTGTAGCTGCAGGAGGAAGATTGATTTGCTGCATTTTGATGGCGGAGTGGGAAATGCAGAGAGAGAGTGAGGGGGGAAAGATGCTTCGATGAAGCTTGGCTGACAGCAGCCTGAAGGCAGTGTTTCACTGTCTACCTTTCCTCTTTCATGAGTTAAACAGTCATTTGTTTTACCACTTCTCCTACTCTCTGTCCACTTCTCACCATGTCTCATTTCACCCTCCTTTCAATATTTCCCATAAATGTCTTCCACTCCATCACCTTTTACCAAAGTATTTCAATCCAGTTTTTTTGGCTCTGTTGTGTGCTGGCTGAATCCATTACGGCTGTGGCTAGAAGCGAGAGGCCTATTCTCCTTTCTGCGTTCTCTGAGCTCCGGGATCCCATTAAACTGTTAATTAGACCCTTCAGGAGGTTGAGGCCCCCGACAACGCTCATCATTCACCCACAAATTCAAACTATTCACTCTTTTTTTCCCTTCTATTTTTCTGTTTTGCTGCCTTGCATAACTTCCTTCTTCCCACTACCCGTCGCTGCTTCACCTTAAATTGGCAAGGATGTGTTCATATTTATCCTAGATGTGCTTTTGATAGGCAGTTCTTCCACAGTGTAAACTATATCTGAGCTTCCAAAATATTTGGGGCAAAGTTTGTCAGTTATCAACAATCTCTGAATCTTGATTTGCAGTGCCGATTGCGACGTGTTGAGTCTGGGTTATTTAACCTCTCTGCTAGACAGCGGCAAAAGACAAACGCACAGATGGGACATTATCTCTCATACAGAGCGACCGTTTGTCTGACGAGCCCAAAGTGTTGAGTGACAGTTCTCTATATAGCGCAAAGAGTAAAGCACTCTCCTCTGAGGCCTGCCTGTCGAAGACACTCCCCCTCGGTCTCTTTCTCTCTCTTATACACTCCTTTGTTGTCAGCATGGAGGAGAAAAAGCTTGTCAGAGATGTCTGGCACAATGGGACAGGTGGATTGGACAGAGAAAGACATATGTGCGAGTGCATGGTTCTCTTAAGGGATAAAAGAGCTCAATAGTGCTTGATTATCAATAGCCTGATGACGATGAATATCTTTGATGGCGGGTTTGAAAAGAAGCAGCACCCGAGCCACCTATTTATGGTTCCTGTCTCAGTGATCTCTCTATGGCAAACAACAAGGAAGGAGGGAATGAGACAAAGATGAAAAGATTGAAATGAGGAGAGGAAGTGTGTCTTTTGTCAGACGGCACATACACACATCAAGCGAAGGCAAAGAGGAGGAAATGAGAAAGTGCGAGGAGTGGCTGAGAAAATGCATAAAGACTGTTCAATTGGGCCTGAGAGGGAAAGAGACAAAATACTGCAATGTGTCTCTCGGAGGAGCTGGCAATCTAAGGTTTAGAGTGTTTTGTCTTTGTGTGTGTATGTTTGTGTGTTCTTGGCTGGCTGGCTGGCCAAAAGTATGTGGCCACCAAAACATTACGCCCATATGTGATAGTGGAATTTTTCATTCCAAAACCATGGGCAGTCATCTGCTGCTATAACAGCCGCCTCTCTTCTGGGAAGGCTTTCCACAAGATGCTAGAAGGGTTTTGTTCCCATTCAGCCACAAGAGCATCAGTGAGGTCGGGCACGGATGTTGGGCAACAAGGCGTTGCTCACAGTCTGTGCTCCAGTTCATCCCCAAAGTGTCGGTGAGTTTGAGGTCAGAGCTCTGTGTAGACCAGAGAAGTTCTTCTGCACCAAATTGTATCCCTTAACTGTTGCCCCAAGCACACTAAAATATTGTGTGCCGTGGCACTGCAACCTCTAGATGAGAGCCTAAGGAGCCAATGTAAGAGTGCAATCAACAATAAACTCATCCTAGTCACAAGTATTGTCTGTGCAGCCTGATATATCCCATTCCGCTGGCTCATAGAGCTCCACTGTTATCCAAAAACTATTAGAAACACATTAATGAGCCACACTGTTGCATAGGGCAACATGTTTCTTCATTATAATGAACATGGGCAATGTAGATTATTTTAAGTCAACACCAACCTGCTGCTGTAAATACTCACTAATCCTTGCTGAAAATAGTCCCCAACAAATGCACTACTTAGTCCTGTTTGAGAAACATTTGCTAAAAACAACAGTGTCCAGCTGTTAAAAAAAAACAATTTGCTTTAAAAAAAGAACTAAATATTTGTGACCCATTTTGAACATTTCAGCGTGAATGAATGCAGAGACAGGCTCCGGTAGATGGAAAGCTTTGGACATATATATCTGTACCACATTTCAAGGCAATTTATAAAACTAGATGGCAACTCACATGGCCATATATAGAAAAAACAGCAATAAATAATAAACAAAATAAAAGCAATACATACACACTGTAATACACAGGTTGACATCTCCATCGTGAACAGCAAAGCCATCCGAAAGTAAGCAATGATGAACCATAAGACCCCCCGTCACATGCAGGTAACAGCCCAAATTCTACTTGGAGTAAAAAACCTCACACACCTGTTCGTGCCAGTCCTAGGGAGGTAAAACCTTAATGTATCTCACTGAGTAAAGGCTGCTAGGAGTGCAATAAAATAACTTTCTGTGTAGCTCTGACTTGATATGAATGGCGAAGATCATTCAGACAGGCACTTGTGATTTTAAAACCCTTTGAAAACACACTGTACTATCTAAAAAAAGAATTATCACCGAGCTTCAAATACGGCTGAGTTTTTAGAAAGGTGACATTTTGTAGATAAATGATTTCAGAGCACAGACTTTTGTAAAACCAGTCAGATTTACTCTTTAGTTCTTGTTAAATAATGAGGGTGTAGTAATGCAGTTGCTGTGAGAACATAATTTAACCAGAGATGACAAGGAACTAAAACAGTAAATCTCTGTTTTTGAGGGACTACATAGTGAATGTTTGATCACTCACAAACCAGTTTTTTGTTCATTACAGTTACAAACATCAAATAAGGAGTGATCGTGGTTGTAGACGAAAGTCTGGAAAAAACAAAGCCAAGAGCTTTATGTGTTTGCTAGTAAACAGGAACAAAAGTGCCTTTTAAGTGTGCACATGATAGATTTTTGAAGCAAAGAAACTGTTGACGTTGAGTATTGGAGCGTATAACATCATTTATTACAATTTGAAGCTGTCGGTAGAAGATTATATTTCTGGAGTTACAGTCTCAGTCCTGGCTGCAGTCTAAGGTCACACTGTGTTTGTGATATTGGACTGAAGTGATGCAATGAGCCAGACGTGTCTCATTGGATCACAGTTTCTTTTTTTGGGATTTGTTTCTGTGGCCAGACTGACCCGCTTTCTCCATTTGTGCTTCTGTACTTCTGTCTCTTCTCTCCGCTTCCTGACTTCTGTCTCTCTTGGCCTCATGGTCCAGAAACCAGACTTTCTATAAACAGGTCATGAGACACCCAGATTCGCTGCCAAGTATTCCCACTAGAAACTGTTTTTTTATCTCCGGGAATGAAAGTACGTTAATAGCCAGGGCACCTCCGAGCTTCACAGCATGGCCTAATAATTTCAATAAGATAGTCAGTCAAACCACTTTTGCTGTGGCGTTGGGAGTCAGGGGGATGGTTTCCCTCCACGTCTGAAAATGAATCTGTTTAGCAACATATTGAGAACACGAAATGTTCACTTCACCACAATAGAACAACATTATCTGTTTGTTGACTCAAATGGGATTGTTTCTATTTAAAGGGTCAGTTCACCCAAATCATGATGTTCTCATACACTGTTCATAGCTATACCCAGTGGCGGGCCGTGCATTTCACACCTAGGCCTTCAGTGATGTCCTACACAGTCCTACCTGAATTATTCCACCTCTTAATACCATCATTATGACGCCATGGCTCTAGAAACGCAGTATAACCGGGCGTTGCATCACCCTAACAACAGAGTTATATTTATATTTACGAAACATTTAGTTGTAAATAGCAGGAATTCCCAGCAGTACAATGTGCAGTGCCTCTCGGAGGCTGTGAGCCGGGGGTACCGCTCGTAGTTAGTGATTTGAAAGTGGCGGACAAACCCTTTTCCCGGCTGTGATAGGCTCGCTAGCGTCGGGGTTGGCCGTTCTCTTCTCACGATGTCTATCTTTTCTTGAAAAGTTCATCTTGAAAATGGCGTTGTAATTATATCTGCGACCAAATCGATCTCTTCTCCTCTTTCAGCCATTGTGGGTTGAAAAAAACCAGCTTGTAGAAATCTACACAAATTAGCTCGTTCAAAGTTTGCTAGCTCTGCATAGCTCTGCCTCTCAATAGTTTGTATCCAATCAAAAGACGTGGACGTGCTGACGTTATCGTACGCCTGCTAGCTGGCCCCGGTGTCCCCAACTCGAAATCTGATTGGTCAACGCTACAGTTTTGTTCCGTTCACTTTAAGCGACAGGCGCCCGCACTGTTGGTTCTGAAGGCCTCAGGGCAGATCTCTTGGACCCTGGCAACACATGATGGCTGAAATATGATTGGATAAAAGCTCTAACATAAAGGCCAGACCTCCAAATCTTGATCTGAGGCTGGAAGCAGCGCAACCAAGAGGATCTTTTCCTAAACCTAACCAAGTTGTTTTGTGTGAAGACGGAAGTTTATTTTGAAACGACTGCATTTATTAATGAGCAGAAATTGACACGGGTTGCTGGACATTCGTCGGAGAACAAAAATACGAGGAAATACCTTTCTTAAGATATATGAACCATTTTCATATGAACATCATATGAACATTGTATTAGTATACGT
This sequence comes from Cottoperca gobio, assembly GCF_900634415.1. Lineage (NCBI taxonomy): Eukaryota > Metazoa > Chordata > Actinopteri > Perciformes > Bovichtidae > Cottoperca > Cottoperca gobio. The sequence goes on along the minus strand of NC_041373.1, from coordinate 9,015,329 downwards.
TGCCAAAATTGCTAAAAATAGATAAAAACAAACATATCTTTCTACCTCCTACTATTAATGGAGATTTCTCCTCAGCCTTTCTACCGGTATGTGTTTGGTGCTATTTAGCAAATGTCTTCTTAGCATGCTAACATGCTAAACTAAGAGAGTAAACACGGTAAACATTGTACCTGCTAAACAGAAGCATGTAAACATGTTATTGTGAGCATGCTAGCGTTTGCCTCAAAGGTGTGTAGCTTTACAGAGCCACTAGTGGAGGAATACATAATTGTAAAAACAATCAAGTGAAGTCATTATGCAGGAAAGCCCCTTTCAGTATATACTGTACAGTATTTATTTTTCTGTATTGTTATTACTTATGTATTTACGTGTAAGCAGTATTTCAATGTTGTAGTTGATTGAGCTACATTTTAAGTACTTTATATACTGTTGGGTAGTGGCTTTGCATGTAAATCTTCCATTTGCAAAGTAACTCTGGCCATCAGATAAATATAGAAGAGTAAACAATACAATATTTACCACTGATTTGTAGCGGAGTAGAAGTATTAAGTAGCAGAAAAACAAGCTTGATTAAAAATACTTTCCATCACTGGAGATGGAAGCTTGCATAAGTACAAATGACATATACAGTACACATGGAGATGTATCTGAGCCCATATGATGTGAGTGAGCATCTGTGTGTGCGACCTGCTTCCCTTTTGACCCACACCAGCCTCTCCACCGACGGGGGAGGTACAGCGTAGAGTTCTCCTCGTGGGAGTGTGTGAGCAACCACCATGTCAACCGTCTTCCTGTCACATTACCATACGCTCCTGCAGTAGGACTGCTAATTACGTCTGTGTGTGACAGCCACACTGCCAAGGTGGTGAGAAGAAGACGGCTGGGAAGTGGAGGACGAGGGGTGGGGGGGTGAACTCTGTCTTCTCATGTGAGCGTATGATTGTGAGAGATTGGGAAAAGAAGGTAATTTTGTTGTAATTCTTGCTTGATTTCATTTTGAAGGGGAAGATGGACGTCTTTCATCACATTTGCTTCTGCGTTTGTGTGATTTTTCACAATTTAAGATGCTGCTAATTGGAGGATGAAACACTTACTGGCTCCACGGAGGTCACTAAATGATTTGCCTGTTTTAATAGCTCAGACAAAACTAATTGGATTTGAATTACACTTCTTCAAATAATGCACCACTCCTCCGTCACATGAAGTGGGACACTATAGTTAACCGAGGCTGCCAATCCAGACCCTTTTATTTATTTATTCAGTGACAGCATGACATGGTTGTGTACTGCTATTTTTACAGCTATTCTGGTACTCAGCCCATTCAGTGGTCCTCCAGAGGTGAGTCTCAAACAAGCTCAGACACTGATAAAACTGGTAAAATTGAGTGAAGGAGAGTCTAGTTGTGATATTCCTGTGGTATTCCTCGGGCTGCACGGCTCTCTGGGGCTTTGCGGAGCCTCTGAGCTGTGGGAGAGAGAAGAGCAACAGGAAGGAGATATGACAGTTAGTCACCTCTGAGACAAGAACAGACTGAGAAGATCTGAGACCTGCTCCCAAATGGCTTTTGACAGTTTAACACTATCTGCTCTCTCCCTCACTCTCCTCCTGATTCACTCTCTCATGCATGATTTCTCTCTTTATGCATGTGTGTCACTGCATTTGAACATTTCCCACATTTCTTGTCTCCACTTAGTGTAGGATGTGCAGTGTACACGTGTAATAAAACAACAACAACAACATATTACCCTGATCATCACCTTCTTGCACCAGCTCCCAGTCCGTTATTAAATCAATTTCAGAATATTATTACTTGTATAAAAGCCCTGCATGGTCTTGCACCTGCTTTCATCACAGGTCCACTTTTGCCCTGTAGCACTGTACGGCCCTTTAGATCTCCCATCCAAGCTATTATTACACAGTTCCATCAACAAACAAAAAAAAGGAGGCAGGAACAGGGCGTGCAGACTGTGGGACAGAATTGGTTGAATCTGTTTAAATTTGTTTTTAGCAAAACAAAAAAGAAAAGAGAAAATCCAGGCAAAGGGCTGGTTCTCTGCAGACACACACACCACCACACACTTCTAATGGGTCATAAGTGATGATTGAGAGGGATTGTTTTTGTATGAGTCTATACGTTGTTTTGCTTTTTTAGGAAAATATTAATCATGTGCTTTTTTAAATGACTGACTTTCAACATTAGGACCTATTTCACACTAGAATATTGTAATAAAACGAGAAATCTTTTGACCTGCAAATCCCTAAATCATTGCTTGGACTATGCCTGTTACTCTTGATACACATTTTGTTGTTAGTGCTGCTAGCTGCCTTCTCAATTAAGGTTTCTTTATCAGTTGATTTCTGCTCTTTGTGTCTATATCCAGTCCCTTTTACTGTCTCCAATAGCTCTCATCCTCTCATCCCTGTAGCCTACTTTATTTGAATGCTATTTGAAGGACATGGGTTCAGTGGACTCTAATAACGTCCATCTTATCTGTCAACACACAGTGAGGTATGCAAATGTATGCTAACACACACAGACGCATGCAACATTGGACCACCCCTTCTTGACAGAAAGAGAGCAGCAGGACTGATATCTGCAGATTGGAGACACTTGTTCCAGATTGAGGCAGAATATGGACAATCAAAGCTTTATCATTCAATGTGAAAGACAAAAAAGATGGAAACTGTAATATAAATATTCATGGTAACCGTCCCTTTATACGAAACATCACTCTGAATCTGCGTTTTTATTACTCTACCCATCACTCTTTTTATCCAATTGTTGCTCTATTGTTTATATAAATGTTCCAATTACACTTTTTAGGACATTGTGGATATTATTGAAGATTTTTAAGCATTTCATAAAACCCATTTCATAAAGCCTATTCATGTGCCATTGTCCACTTAAAATGTAGTCCTTTCGTTTCCCCCATTTTGTCACTTCTCATCAAATTAATTGGTTTTAGATGGCCTTTCTTTAAAGAGTCATGACTTTTACCAGTGAGGTTTTTACAAGTGATATGCTTATTGAAGAGGACAAATGATTAAAATGCAGTGTCCTACTAGTGGTAAAGTTTCATCCAAATGTATGTTAAAGGTGCTGCTAAAATGAGGAGCAGCAGGTGAGTTAATTTGAAACAGTTTGCTTCTGTTGTGGCATAAAGTTCAACACTGTACTTGGATGTTCTTTTGCTGATTTATTCAAGATATTAGTCCATATATCCAATTCAAGCATGCATGTCCGACAGGTTTAAAATAAAATAATATGTATTTTTCTAGGTTTTTGAAAGAAATGCATCGACAAAAAGGCGTCATAGTAGCATAGTGAGAAGAAATAAATGTGCTTCAACTGTTACAGCAAGCATCCAAAATGCGTCTTTGAGAAAAACCAGCTCCGGAGATGCTGCGTCATTCACCTTTCACCCAATGAAAGATTTCCCCCATCTAAATCCTTAAATGTGACTCTCTTACTCTCTACAGGCTGAGGGATCCTCTTTCTTGCAGATGGGAGCGTCTCTGGAGCAGCAGATTGTCTGTATGTTCAAGGTACAGAAAAGCATTTCAGTGTTACTAAGAGTGACAGTCAAACCTCATTTAAACCAAATATTTGGGATTAAAATCTAGGTTGTCATACCAAATGGTTATCGGGTCAATCCAGACAACTGGGACCTCTCAGGCTGATTAACACCATGTAGGGACAACAATCAGCGGGGAATCCCTGATCTGAATTCCTGGTCCAATTTCAACAAAGTAGATTCTAAACTAATTGTTCTTATGATAGATTGTACAGAATAATTCTCATGAGATCAGGGGGCTTAATGTCCCTGATGTTTTGCCAGTCAACAGGATAATCTCAGTTCAGTCTGTGACACCCCAACTTTATGTCATCATGATAGATTGTAGTCTATGGTCAGCATCTAGTGCAGGGGTAGCCAACGCGGTGCCCGCGGGGCACTTGTTCGCCCGCAGGGACAACGTGAGTCGCCCGCAGAGCATGTTCTAAAATAGCACTAGTCACCATGAACCTCCGTCTAAAAAATGTATTTAATTGTTTTGCTGTTTAAAAAAAAAAATCAATAACACTTGAATTATTCTTTATTTTAAAATGACAATATTGAATATAGAATTTAAAAAACAAAAATGTTTTATGTATACTCTGTACCCTGTCTGGGGTCAGAGTTCAATTCCACGCGCAAACTAAATCTCCATTTACCTTTTCGCTGAGACAAGCTAGCGGGAGCAGCTACGGTGGGGCGCTAGGTGCACTTTTTACGCTAAACATGGCAGAAAAGCGAAAGAAAACGAACGATTTTCACAATGATTGGGAGGAAGAATTATGTTTTACAACAGTGAAAGAAAAGTGTGTATGTCTCATTTGCGGGGCGACGGCAAAGCGGCACATTGTGGAGACACTTTGGTACGTGTCACAGAAGCTACCTAACTAACTAACTAACTAACTAACTAACTAACTAACTAACTAACTACCAGCTGCAGCACTGCGGGCAGAACAAGCCGAGAGTTAAAGGCAGCTTTGAGCAGCAGCAGTCTGTTTACACGAGGCCGGTGAACAAGTCACAGGAAGCAACGGAAGCTTCATTTAGAGCTTCACATTTTTAATAAAGAAGAAGAAAGCCTTTTCGGACGGAGAGGTCTTGAAAGGTGCAATGATGGTTATTGAAAACACTGTTCTAAGACGAGAAGAAAGGTTCTGATGTGATCTCCACTCTCCGATGTTACAAAGTTAGTGTTTGTACAAACAGGATATGATCTGAAGATGTGACAGTTAATGATTTCCTATAAAATGTTACAGAAGTGATACTTTGTACTAAAATATAACTGGTGTGATCTTTAACAAAATGCTACAAATGTTCTCATTCATACAAAAATGTCAATAAAGATATTTACAAAACTATCAGAGATGTGATAACTCTGACTTTCAAATGTTGAAATAGATTGAGAACATAAATAAATAATGTTGCATGTTTAAATATATCTGTGTTTCCTACCATGGTAAATCATTGTTAATAATCATTGTGAGGGATAATTAACATTAACATGTGATCAGACAGTCTCTTCACATATATAAATATTTATTATGATTATTATTAATGATAATATTAAAGTTGAACCGTACAACTATGTTATTCAGGAAGTTTGTATCAAAGAAGTAGCCCTTCGTATTGTTCAGTACCCCTGAAGTAGCTCTCAGTATTGGTTGGTGACCCCTGATCTAGTGGCAGCATTTCCACAACTGACAAACCAGTGTGAAATTGAGGTATATTTGTGTTGAAATGAATTTATTTCTAGTTTGTTCCTGTCTGTTACTGATGTGGTCAACCCTAACAATAGACTTCATACATCTTTAGAAGAGAAATTAGAAAAGATGAATCATTACACTTCTTAGCAAGAGTTTCATGTCTTTACGATAAATGTAGCTGGAGCCAAACAGCCAGTTAGCTCAGTTTAGCATAAAGACTGGAAACAGAAGGAAACAGCTAGCCTGGCTCTGTCCACATGTCACAACATCTGCCCTCCAGCACCTCTAAAGTTTACTAATGAATGTTAAACCAATTTAGAAAAATCCATACAAAAACAGACGTGTCAACACAATAACTTCCTGTTTCTGGTCTTTTTGTTCCTGTTTTGGAGGCTCAAGCTTCATATTTGCTGTGCAGACGTGAGAGCACTGATCTTCTCAACATGAGTCCTTCAGTTTTATTTTTACAATCATTCTTGATTCCCAGATTTTATGTGTTATTTCACATCTTTATTTCTATATATATTCATGTTTCAGCTCATGGAGGAGTATGACTGGGGCGAGTTTGCGGTGATCACCAGTTTGCTGCCGGGTTACGACACCTTTGTGGATATAGTTGAGTCCTACACAGATACCTCCTATTTCCTGTGGAACCTACAAGATATCTTGTCTCTGGAAATGTCTGTCGGGTCGAATGACGCGAGGACGAAGCGCATGCTGCAGCAGGTACAATGAGCTATAAGAATCTCAGATTGGGTTGCACCATGTTAAATGCATCACAAAGTGGGGTTACGCCATTAAAACTTGTCACACCTCTGAACACTTACACAGTTACTCTGACTGATCTCCATCTACCAATTAGAATGACAAAGGTGTAATTTGTCCTGCCCAAAAGCTGGGCATACACTGTACACTTTGAGCCTGTCTCTGACACGATCCTTGGACGAACGACTCATTTTAAATTCAGATTGGTTTGGCGTTGTTTGGCGTGCAGTGTAGAGAATTCCTAGCCACTTGCGAGTCCATATACACCAGATCTTTTTTTTTTTTACGTTTCAGCACTCATTAGAAAACATTTGTTATTGAGGTAGTAAATGAGGTGAGAACTGGAGTCATTTTCTTATAGACTTCTTTACAATTAGACTTCTTTTTGAAACCAGTGGAGTCTGCTGGATATTAGAGATCATGCAGGTTTAAAGCACTCCCCCCCCCGCCCCTTGGGTCAGACATGTTGACCATATTCCATACTTATTTTACTATTCAGTCTAAATGGGTTATATTATGGCAAACTAACATTAACTGCGTAAGTTTGTTCAGTTGCAACAGTGGCAGTGACCAAGTGTAAATATTTAGTTTGAACTAATGTCTGTGTTAGAACTTAGTCTGTCTGATTTGAATCTTTTCATTTAATGTTTCAATTGTGTCGCTTTCATTTTGTGAAGCTAAAATCTCCCCTTAGAAACAACTTAATAAGCAGGCTGAAGTTTTGAGGAACAGCTGGTGCTACAGACTCTCAATGACCTGCAGCATGTTCAGGCTGTTTTCTCTCTGACAGACTTGTTTTCTGTCTGCAGGTGGACTCTCAGGTCCTGCTGGCGTATTGCTCCTATGAGGAGGCACAGTACTTGTTCCGTCAGGCAGCTGAGGTGGGTCTGCTGGGGCCAGGCTACATCTGGATCCTCCCCAGTCAGGCCGTGGGCAACCCCGACAGCCCTCCACCTGTCAGCTTCCCTATCGGTGTTATTGGTGTGATTACGGACCAGTGGAGGAAGAGCTTGCGGCAGAGGGTTAGGGAGGGTGTCGCCATTGTAGCTCAAGGGGCTGAGAGTTTCAAGAAGCTGTACGGGTTTATTCCAGAGGGACATGGTGACTGCAACAAACTGGCTAAACACTCAGAGAATAATACTCTGTTCAGGTGAGTCACACTTTTGTCACTGGTTCCCTTGACAAAAAGAATACTTTCATGTTTTGTTCAGCAAGATAATTTACACAAACGAACACCACTTTTATTTAAGCTAAAATGCAATCGACAGAAGTAAAAAGCTAACATTAGGTCATTGACAAACTACTGTTCACAGTCACTGAGTCGATGAGTTTCAGTGTTTGGTGTGATGACGTTTCATGTCCCCGACAACCTCAGGCAGGATATACCTTTTTTAAGACACCTACAAGCTTAAAGATTCAGGAGTGGGGTATTTCCTGACGTATTTTATGTCGTAGAGCAAAACATGAATATCTCTTAGATTGTGTTAACCACATAACCTATTTCAGGAATCTTCAGGAAAGTCCAAAATGCTAACTCCTTTTGGGGTTTTAGGATATTCCTATATCATTACTGGCGCATGGACAAATGAGCACAATTTAAACTTCGGCTACACGGCATGAAGAGAAATTAAATCACGCCTCTTCACGTGTTCTGAAATTCAAATTGACCTGGATTCATTATTCACAAGCCCTGTCTGTCAAGGATGTATACTTTAGCAGACAGCGAAATCACTCAGTAGAAACACTCTTCACCAATCAGCTGCCTCTCTCATCCCCTAATGAGATACTTCCAGCTTCCCACGTAAGATTAAGCCCTCCAGGGGATCTTTAGGTTTAATTAGGAGGTGATCATTGTCTGTGTTTATCTGTGTAATGATGCGGAATCAAAGTCCTTGATTGCATGCAACATACTTTTGCATGACTTTATGTTTGCAGGCACATGTTGAATGTGACGTGGGAAAGGAGAGATCTGTCATTCAACAACCGAGGCTTCCTCTCCAATCCTTCCATGGTCCTTATCGCTCTGGACCGGGAGAGACTCTGGGACAAGGTACTAGATCACAAAAACATGCTGGCACTGATGCCCCAGGAACAATGAGACATTTGTACCATTGTGTGCTTTGTAAACTGCACATACAGAGGATTCAAATACATTGTGGACCCACAGATTACTTCGGCTGAGAGTAACATTAACTACTGAGAGACGGCGCTTGGAGAGTGCAGACCTCCGCCATGGCTTTTTCCATAAGTGAAAATATTGCGTGTATCCACCTGGTGATTCGGAGCCTCTTGACCAGCAGTGATCATGTAATCCTGCTGACAAACAAAACACCAAACAAACCAAACCCAAAACATAACGTCCTTCATCGGAAAGAACTTTAAGTTTTAGAGTTGAGTTTAGTTTTAACTCCAAAAAAATACATTCCCGTTGTTTTTAGAACACCAGCATGTCTGTTTTACCCTCACGCAGTCTCTTTGCCTCATTTCTCTCCCTCTGCATTCTCCTCTTTAACTTGTACTTTACCGTTCGATACCCTCTGACATATAATCTGTCTGGATGCAACACGTTTATGCCTGTTGCATTGCAGATGTCAAGATGCATTTTTGAAACAAGCAGAAAATAAAAGGTTGTTTGAGGGAAAGTAGATACATAAAAAAATCTAATCTCAAACAATTGATCACAAAAAAAAACTCTTCGAACACTCTGAACTTGTAAGCGTAATTTCCAATCAATAATGTTGTGTGTCCTTCTCTTACTCTGGTTTCATTGTCACCATGCCTTGCAATTTTCTTGACTATTTTCACTCCCTTTTACACACAAAAACCGCGCACACACTTTTCAAAGCCCGAGGGTGTATTGAAAAAGTGCGACTAAATAGAGAGACCTGAACGTAATCTCACAGCTACAGTTGAACTCATTTATATCTGGCCTGGAAAGACCAACCTACTTTATCAATGTCACCTCCTGGCTAGTGCGAATGTCTGCGTGTGTGTGTGTGTGTGTATGAACATAGACATGTAATTGTGCTGAAGTGGGGTTTTGGTTTGTATGTGTGTGTGTAGATCTTAAGGTCACACTTGTGCAGCCAACACTTCATCTATTTCTTATGTCCCCATGTCCAGGTGTACTGCTGTTGTTCACACACACACGCTATCGACAACATGACTTGACTCAAAACAAGCTTCTAAATTCTGTGAATCCTTTTCGCTCTGTCCTCATTACAACCTGATCTCTCACTGCTAATCTTCCAATCCTCTTCACGTCATGTAACTCATTCGTAATGACGACAGGTTTTTGGTATTTGCTCTTTTCTAGTCCTGCATTGTTACAAACCTGACAGTTTAACATGATGTTGTGCCTTAGCAGTGTTTGAAGGGTGCTGCTGGTTGACATGTTGGGCAGCAAAGACCACTTTTCTCTGCTGGGACCCTGTCCTGTAGTTCGTCCTCTCTTTTCTCCTTTTCCTGTTCTTCTCCCTCGTCGAATCAACACAGATAATAAAGATACTTTATAAGGCTGAAAGCTGCAATAAACCAGTAAACCAGAATATTGTACAGATGAATTATTACATAAAATGATTGTACTTTTATTTAGTATCATGAGACTTTAAAATCTATCATTACGTTACAGTCATGGGGGAGTGTATCCCTTTTAAACAAATAACTAAAAGTATGTTCAGTGCCACAGTACAAGTCCTTAGAGATGGGTCTTTTTTGCTATATGTAGTCAGAAGAGGTGGAGTTTTAGCAGGAGGTGTCAGATGGGCAGTGACTCTGCTGTCCTTACTTCAGAGCTCATTCCACCACTAAGAAGAGCCATGACCAAGATAAGCAACCACAGATTTTTCTGAGTAATGGTTCCCTTCACTGCCTGTAGGCCAACACCAGAGTTTAGAACTGGATGCGAGCAGCAGCGGGGAGCCAGCGTAGTGAATGAAGAAGAGGGGTGGTTCATTCAGGATTAGCTGCAGACTTCTGATGAGACCACGACTGTTACGAGAAATTTGAAAAATGTATTTAAAAAACATGAATTTGAGTAAATCTATAAATCCTTTCTATGATGTTCATCATTGGCTGCCCTGGGAAGAAGTTTCAAATCTGAGAAAAATACATTTAATAATGTATTAACTTTGATTTCTAACATGAAGTATTGGGGAAATTCCCAAATTCTCATACTGTGTTTTAACCCAATATCAAAAAATCAATAACAGTGTTGGCACCGTATGACAGAGCTTCTGCTTAAGATGCTCCATGAGAGGAAGAGACATCCCATAAAAAACAGATTGAAATGACTGATCTTCACAACTGGCGTCTCTGCGATTCTGTCATTCACAGATGGTGCAGAGAAACAAATCACCGTCTTGCACAACACACTGTACCTTCATGCAGATTTGTAAATCATACATGTATGACGAAGGAAGAGTGTTAGTATGAGCGAGCAGAAGAACAAATCATGAGAAAGAAAAAGAGCTCTCATTAAAGCTGTGAGGGACTGAGCTTCACATGCAGTAGTCAGTGCTGGCTGAGCTCACTATGGCTCATTAGGTTGGGTTGATATGACAAACATTCCTGGCTCTCACAGAGAGGGTTTCACTGAGTTTAGTGCCGACATCGATGGGATTATTCTCTGTGTGATGCGACATTATACAGCAATTCAGGTCCAAAGTGGCTCCCTATGAATTTGAAAAACTCTACTCTACTCTACTGCTTTTTTTTCTCAATACTACCTCGCTACAATATTTCTTTGTCCGTCAGCATATCTGTTAGTCGATTCCCATTAGTTCAGCGAGCTTTGTTAGCACAAAATATTTATTTTCTTTAATAATTAAAGTAGCACAAAGACATAAAGACAAAGATAATAAATAGCACTAATCACTTAACAGGTTACATTTATGAACAGTGACATTTCAATTTGTTTTTCAGCTGAAGAAATAAATGAATAATTTAATAATCAGTCAACAAAATGAACACAGATTGAAGGCAACACATGCTGGGATGTATTGTTAATATGAAGCAGTCCGTTTGCGCTTTGTTTTATATTCTGCCTTTTTTTCAAAATGTCTTATACTCAAACACTTTCAAGTCTCCTCTCTCATGCATTAATAAACTCTGCTCTTCTTTCATCTTCTAATCCTTTTTCCTCCAGGTCAGCACATGCTAATTTCCCTTTTTAAATAAAATAAAAAGCATTCATCCTGTTAAGTAGGGAAAGACAAGACAGGTGAAGAGAGAAGGGGTTGATATGCAGAGCAGGTCGAGGCTGAGATTCAAACACGTGTGCAAGATAACGCTGAGTTTCTTTGTCCGTCACTCTGCCTCCCCAGGTCGGAACGTACGCCCGAGGGATCCTTCAGGTTCGCTACCCGGTCTGGCCTCGATATGGCAGCTTCCTGGAGCAGGTTTCAGATGACCGTCACCTTACGGTGGCCACGCTGGAGGAGCATCCTTTCGTCATGGTCGAGAATGTGGACCCGGGAACTGGAACATGTGTCCGCAACACAGTGCCCTGCAGGCGCCAGTCCAATTACACAGAGAGGTACGCACAGCAAAGCAAACACACATACGGCTTGTTACATCTGCATAAATGTGATGCACAACACAAACATGTAGACTGATGGGGCTGGGTTTTGAACCTCGATACATTTTGGGGTATCGAAAACTGTCAAGTACCCATAGCTGGTATTGAATGTTGGTCAGGTCTGGTCATTTATACTTACAGTACGGGCTGAGGAAACAAATTAAACTGTAGGTCCACTTACTTAAGCCTTGGTTGCAATCTGTGTCAGATTTAACAACAATTTTGGGACCAACGCCATGGAGATATGATTCAGAGCATCCCCTCATCCATCTTGACTTCAAAGTTGAGCTCACTCTTGACTCTGGAAACAGTAGCTGACAAAACAACGACAAAGCTCGAGGTCCATTTAGTCCACAAGTTCTAAAACAAGCAAGTGAGCGGACCTTGAGTTGACCTGTTTTTAAAGGAATACTTCAGTCACAAAATGATCATTTGTATATCAAGTACTCACCACGTGTTACCTTGAATGCTTGGAGAAAACTTTGTTTTTTCTAGCATGCCTCCAGGGTAAACGAAGAATCCAAAAATGGAAAAAGGTATTGATGAATTGAAGTGTAACAACAGCAAAACTATATCAAAACCTTCGTTTACAAACTCTCAAACAACTCGTGCAGTATAATCCAAGTCTCATTTATCCAGTCGTATGCTCACTACTTCCCAAACAGTAGACAGTCTCACGTTTGCGCATGTGCGCTACTCATCCATGCGGGTCCGAAGTGTATTACAAAGTAAGCTAAAACTAAGTTTTCTTCAAGAATTCAAGGTTACACTTGGTGAGTAATTGATATATAAATGGTCATTGTGTGGGTGAAATATTCCTTTAAGGTCAAGAATGAGCTGTCAAACTCTGTTTCTAATTTAAATGTAACATTTTGGCTTTTATTGTCAAAAACAAAGTTCCAAAACTTAGTTATCATGTCAGCACGAGTATTTAAACATTTCAGACTATACTCACAGACATCTGCACCCTCCCCCTGCGCTTCTCTGCCCCAGTTTAGTTCTGAGTCGACACTGCAAACCTCCACACTTCATTAAGCACAGAGTAATTGTGTGTGCCGAGTGTCTAAGCACCTTAAAAACACACCTCCGGTGTCAAACACCGAGCGCAGCATGGCAGAAGACAGCCATTAAACAGCTATTACCTCTGACTACTTACAACATCAGGAATACACAATGTCTTCATTATGTTTAGACAATACAAGTTCAAGTCTGTCATAAATTTAATTGCACTGTTAAACTAGTGTCAACTACTTTAGCTTTATTGTTTCCACATTGACAAAACACATCATATATTTTATAACCACTATTAGGAAACGTGATACTATTTTCTGAAATCCTGCCACTATTAATAGTGTATATCCTTTGACTATGACTAAAACACTCTCAGCTATGCGTGTCTTGAACCTGTCTGTGCCGTCGCAAACTGGTTCACATTTGATTAAAATCAATATTAACTCAACATCCACTTTCTGGCTTTTTTTCTGGAAATGTCAACCCTGATGTTACGGAGATGTCTGGTCTTTGGAGTCAGATGTGAATTGTATCCTTGTTTCAGATTAATGGTTGTTTCAAGTTTACATGTGATTTTATCTCCTGGCTCTTTTTCTTATTCATTCGGATGGCTTTCTTGTTTTCAAATTGAACATTACAACTGATTATTTTTCATTAATAACCTTATGGCCAGTAACACCTCAGGATCTTTCTATCTGCAGTTCATCATCATTTGCATTTGAAAGTCAGTTCTTTGCTAATGGCATTTGAGACAAAGTGTAATGCATAAAACCTGTTGTTCCTCATGTTGGAATAATGAGTCAGAGGTGGCACACATGTTTCTGATCATGGACACATTATTGTTGTTTCTGCTAGGATCTGCCAAGATAGTGTTAATGAATAATATCTTTGTATTTATTTCAAGTGGGTTTTTTTTTTATCGACCGCATGAAAGGAAATGCTAATTCTTGATTATGGGGTTCTTTAGGATGTGTGTGCACATTAAAGACATCTAGATTAGGTTTCTAAAAGATTTCATGTTGTGTTTTCTGTGGACAATAGTTTACTGCGACTGAGAAACTAAGATATGATTTCTGAACAACTGTTTGAATTATGGACTTTAATGAAACAGGCCCAGAATAAAATATTTAATGAATGCAATGACATCTCCAGCTATTTTGTGTGGCTGCTTGCAACTTGAAGAAGATTGGGTTTGTTCACGTTGGACGAACAGCACACCAGAAGAAAAGTGCTCACATTCATACATGATTAATAGATCCATGGAAAGAACAGAGGATATTGGTCAGCATACCAAGAGATGCAGGAATCACATGAGAACAGACAAAACCTGAAAGTTGTACAGCCAGCTCAATTTACCACGGTATGATCATACTGAAAACATTTTTTTTTGAAGATAACATTTGGGCATTGCCTCACATTGTCAAACACAATGCACAACAAATACATCCAGTGGCACATGCACATGTAACCTTCATGCATGTTCCTTTCATTTGTAACATATGTGTTTTTATGGGAGCAAAGTGTCTAAATGTATCATATTTTAAGGACAAACTACAATAGAGAGGGAAAGAGTGGAAGAAATAAACGCTAACATATTGATTTATGTCAAAATAAGCTTAAGATCGATACTGCTGTCATGTCTGTATGTTACATTACATTACAGTTCATTTAGCTGACTCTTTTGTCCAAAGCGACTTACAAAAACTGCAAACAATCATGAGGAAACAACTCCGAACAGCAAGAATCTTGCAAGTTCAATAGCTTCAAATAGGTACAATCCTTTAAGTGCAGAACAATAGCTTCAAATAATCCAAACAAAAGTGCAACATACAGAAACAACAGAATACAAGTTCAACTATTAGCTCCAAATAAGCCAAATCAATACAAGTGCAACATACAAAGAACAGTTATTTAGTTTTCTTCATTCGTCAAGGTGCAGTCGAAACAGGTGAGTTTTCAGTCTGCGCCGGAAGGTGTGTAGACTGTCTGCTGTCCTGACATCAATGGGGAGGTCGTTCCACCATTTTGGCGCCAGGATAGCACACAGGTGGGTTTTGTTTGAGGGGAATCTGGGTCCCACTCGCAGTGAGGGAGTGGCGAGCCGATTGGTCAACGCAGAGTGAAGTGAACGCGCTGGGGTGTATGGTTTGACCGTGGCCTGGATGTAGGAATAGCCTGTTCCATTCACAGCCAGTGAAGGGAGCAGAGGGGCGGTGTAGTGTGGGAGAACTTGGGTAGATTGAAGACCAGTCGGGCTGCTGCATTCTGGATGAGCTGTAGAGGTCAGCTGGCACATGAAGGAAGTCCAGCAAGGAGGGAGTTGCATTAATCAAGGTGTGAGATGACAAGAGCCTGGACCAGAACCTGTGTCGCCTTCTGGGTCAGTAGGGGACGTATCCTCCTGATGTTGTTCAGAGTGTGTCTGCAGGAGTGGGATGTTGCAGCAATGTTGGCGCCGAAGAACAGTTGGTCGTCCAGTGTCACACCCAGATTCCTTGGAGTCTAAGTCGGGGAAACAGAGATGCCGATGTTGACGGTAAGGTCTTGGATGAGAGAGACCTTTCCTGGAAGGACAAGGAGATTGGTCTTGTCAAGGTTGAGTTTCAAGTGATGTGCAGCCATCCACCGAGAGATGTCAGCAAGACAAGCCGAGATCCGTGCCTCTGCCTGGGTTTCAGATCTGGGAAAAGACAGAATCAGTTGAGTGTCATCTGCGTAGCTGTGGTAGGACAAACCATGAGAGTGAATGACAGAGCCAATTGAGTTGGTGTACAGAGAAAACAGGAGGGGACCCAGGACGGAGCTAAGCTTAGTTTAGGGCTGCTGGCTACAACTTTATATTTATAGTAAAGGTGCAATGTGTAATTCTGAGACTCCTGCTCACTCCTGTGTGAGCCTGTGTAACGGCAGCAACTTCAAGCAAGTTCTGTTGACTGCTAACAGAAGATCTCTCTTTCTCCTGTCTCTCTCGCACAGATAGATATCTAGCGGCATAATACCTAGACATCTTTGAGATGGCGTCAACACTGTTACCTCGTCACACTCTGTAGATAATGTTAGTTAATTGTTTTAATGTTTAAATTCTGGCATATCTTACACATTGAACCTTTAATGCACAGATATGAAAGTGGTAATGAACTTCTCATCTAAGAGAGAAATAAAGTGAATAAACGTATTTATCAAAATGTCAAACTACCTCTTTAATTTAATTAAATGTTGATGTAGAATGTAATGTGATTGACTGTGTGGTCACTTTTACCCAGCCAGTCTCACATGTACCACCATAAATTGTGTTGAATTATTATGGATTTAATGTCTAATATGCACAGATTGATCACCTTTTAATCACCTGAAAAACAGAAAACAAACAATTCAGCCTGTAAATGCCACATGTATCACATGTCCACATATCTGTGTGTGTGTGTGTGTGTGTGTGTGTGTGTGTGTGTGTGTGTGTGTGTGTGTGTGTGTGTGTGTGTGTGTGTGTGTGTGTGTGTGTGTGTGTCGGTTATGCAGATTGCTGAGCTGACCATCGCTGGCACATTAATTATAGAGAGCGATATGTAGCGGCTGTTGTTGGGTGCGATGGCACATTGATTGCCAGTAAAGAAGATTTATCTGTCCAACATGGAGACATCTGTCATAGCATGGGACAATGTTATCCCATCCTACCCTCTTTCTGTTTCTCTTTTACCATTTCTCTCAGGCTGGCATGTTCCATTTGGACTGTGACCAACAAACAGGGAGAAGGAAAGAGAGGCAGAGAGGACTGGCTGCCATATAAATCAGTTAATCTTGCTGTGTGGTCTGAGCAGATTCCCTGCAGAGCAGATGTTTAGCGTGATTAGAACTTTTTTGTCTTGCTCATTAAAAATCTTTTCTTTGGACAGATGATGTCCTTATTTGCCAGAAAGCTGAGCCTACCTCTCTGCCCTGATTAAGAGCAGGAATTCCAACCTAAAACTCTACTTTTAAAGACTTTGTGATTAAGTATGTTCAGGAGCAAAGCTTTGCTGTATTGCTGGGCCCGAACCAGAATCAGCACTGAGCGGGACAGACTGTCAGACCCTGCTGCAATAAAATGTTAGTTTTTTTGTTTAAAGGGACTCTGTTGCTCAGAAACAATACCACTTTTGTCCACAGGGACACAATCAACACACAATGAATGTTCCTTAAGTATTTTTTAAAATGAGCTGGTTCTGAAATCTTTTCCGCATTTGATTTAATTGTCAATTAACACATCATATTGCAAAAAGTATGTGGGCACATGTTGTCTCAAATCTTTTGGCATAATGAATGAATTGGAATATTTTACAAAACCCTGTGTAACAATTAATGACAATGTTTTTTAATGGCCTATGCTGATATTTTTAAACTATGTTTAATTTTTTCTACAATAACTGCACTAGGACACTACAGGTAAGGCAAAGGAAAGATCTTGGTTATGGCAAGTTAACTATACGGTTAGGGAACTAACTAACTACAGTTAAAACAAGCAAAACAAGAGGGTTGATGATGGCAAGTGAGCTACATGTCAATTCACCACTTTGACCTCCACCCTTTTCTACATAAAGGGTGCATAACTTCCTGTACTGGCACTTGGCATTGGGAGTAAATCATGTGAATGTACTGCACTGCTTGTATCTTTGTTTGCTTTTGGTCTGGGGCTCTTTATAATGGTTTGGTCCCTTTGGTTTAATTAAGGTAAATCATCGTGCTATAGCATACAATTATTTTTTGAACAGTAGTTTTCTTGCATCTTTGTGGCAACAGGACAGTGTTCCTGTTAACGTTGATTGTAGGACATTAACTTCCCCCTCATCATTCTTAAATGATCGCAGCGGTTTTAATTTTAATTATCCTTCTTCTCTTTTTCCTCCTCATCCATCTGTCCTCCTTTGCTCTTGCCCTCCTTTTCCAAACTGAAGCTGCCGCCCTGTCAGCCCGCCTCTGGTAGTTCGCTGTGTGTTTCCTGTCTACCGTTCACCTTAGAAATCCCCTCTCTCTAACTCCCTCATGGTGCTGCCCTCCACGCTGCACTAGTTTTGGGGAGTTTTATGAAGAATACACTTAACAACACAACTGCTGCTAATCCTCCAAGGATACTGTACTACATGTGTTTGTGTGTGTGTGTGGCGGAGAGACACGGCCCAATTTAAATGTGTTTGTGTGTATTGTTAGTGGAGTGTGTATAATGAAGACAGGTGGCCAGCTCCTGCAGCAATTAATTATTGCAGCGTTTTTCAGAACTATTGACTCCTGTGAAAGAAGCCTTTCAAAAACACTTCAAATTTGTCAGAAATGAACTCTTACGCTGTTGAAAATAATCAACTTGAATGTTAATTACTCGCTTGACTCTTTTTTATTCATTGACTCGCTCATTCACATGCTCTTTTTTATCGCTCTTGTGCTGAATCATTGATGCTGAGGTTATCTCAACCACACACAAACACGCTACGTGATTCAGCCCTTGTAGGTTTTAGGCCTCCACTCTTTAGCTTTTTTTCCAGGTAGTTTGGCGATGTCTTTTTCAATCTGTCTGCTTTCAAATTTCATTGTCCACTGTTGCTTTTAGTGTCTCTCCGTCATTTTTTATTTCATATTTTTTTCACCATTTCCTGTCCTTCTGTTCTGTTCTACACCCCATTAAGTAGCGAGGCCACAGAGAGGAAGGGAGTGTCTCTCACA
Organism: Cottoperca gobio; assembly: GCF_900634415.1. Classification (NCBI taxonomy): domain Eukaryota; kingdom Metazoa; phylum Chordata; class Actinopteri; order Perciformes; family Bovichtidae; genus Cottoperca; species Cottoperca gobio. Next base: position 8,997,030 of record NC_041373.1, on the reverse strand, counting down.
TACTACACACCTTAATGGCCTTTGATTAGAAGCCATCACAGTCACTCAACCATCCACTGTGCCTGTGCCACACACGCCTCTGTCTGTGTGTGTGTTTGCAATCTTTCGGCATCTCCTCTGTCTCCATCGACACAGTTTTAACAGACATTGATTTTAGCAAATGAACCAGCCATCGCCTGCCCTTCACTTCGCTGTCGTAGACAATGGTCACTGTCAGCATGAAAGCCCAACACTATTTAGCACCCACTCTCTGAAACGAAGCAAAACAACAGCCTAAGTCATAGAAGCTAAATATAGTCCCGGCTGCCAGAGAGGGCTATTTTCAATCACAAGATGTTAAAAACAAACACTGCATTTCCTATGTGTGACACTGCTTTTTCTCATCCTTCTTTCAGTGTTATCGGCCATGCAGAGTCCTACACCAAACTGTGCTGTAAGGGCTTCTGCATAGACATCCTGAAGAAACTGTCCCGCACCATCAAGTTCTCATATGACCTCTACCTAGTCACCAACGGAAAACATGGCAAGCTGGTCCGTGGGACTTGGAACGGCATGATTGGGGAGGTAAGACTGAGGGCTGAGCTATTTAAAGAAGGATAAGTCCCTGAATGCAGCAGCTGGAGCAGCTGGGTTGAGTCGCTTCGTGACCATCTACAGACAATTATTAGCGCAAGGTGTTTTAAAATGTTCATCCACAGAACTAACTGAAATAAATGGCTATGACATGCCGTAATTACATTAGAGGTAAGTGTTGTGTGTAGCGTGCTAGATATCATCAAAAAAAGCATTAAACTTGTAGTTTTAGGAACACGGCGTACAGGGATAGTAGCTTCTTTATTACTAGTTCTTTATTTATCTGTTCAGTTTATTTAATGCTGAAACGCTTCTGAAATAAAAAAAGAAAATCCTGTTTGGGTCAAAATGTACTTATAATAAAAATATCTATATACATAGTTTAAATAAATAAGAGGGAGATAAAAAAAACCTTGTTGAAAGATACCTACTGCAGCCATGAATTTAGCATCATGAACACATCAAACAGTCTGACTCCCTTACGACTTTCAAATCCCTAGTCTACTCACTCTAAAACACAATCAACTTGTTATCACAGATCCTCCTTTCACTCTGTCACTCCACACTCTTGTCTTGCCTGTTTTATCTATGTCGGTTTGACTAGTGTAGTGCGGGTGAACTGGGAACGTCTGGAGGAAGCCCCTGTCCTGGAGATCTTCAACTCACACCTCCAGCGGAGCTTTTCAGACATCCCTGTGGAGGTTGGGGGTATTGAATCTGAGTGGCCGATGTTCAAAACCTCTATTGCTGAAGCTGCGGTGATGAGCTGTGGTCTCAAGGTCTTAGGTGCCTCAAGGGGCGGCAACCCTTGAACACCGTGGTGAACCCCGGTGGTCAGGGAAGCCGTCCGACTGAAGAAGGAGTCCTTCCGGGTTATGTTTTCCGGGAGGACTCCGGAAACAGTTGTAGGGTACCGAAGGACTATGATGTTGTAAAGGCTAGTTATATTGTGGCAGCAGAGGTAGCTGAATCAGGCCGGCCCTTTACCGAGGGAGAATTTGTTAAAAACTGCATGATGAAAGTTTGCGACGTCGTGTGCCCAGATAAAAGGCAAGGGTTTTCAAATGTGAGCCTGAGCAGAAACGCCGTTGCTGATCGTGTACGTGAGCTTGCCACCAATCTACAACAACAGCTGGTAGGAAAAGGAAAAGATTTCATCGCATACTCCCTTGCTGTGGATGAGAGCAGCGACACTTCTGAAACTGCCCAGCTGTCCATTTTCATCTGTGGAGTGGACTACGGGAAAAGATCTATTTGAAGAGGTATTCAGGTGTGTAAATGATATGAGGCTGCCTTGTGTGACTGACAACAGATGGAGCGCCTGCGATGTGCGGTCAAAAGAGTGGATTGGTAGGCAGGATTCAGGAGAAAATGCGGGAGGAAAACGGCGCAGGTGAGCTGACAACTTATCACTGCATCATACACCAGGAAGCATTGTGTGGCAAAGCCTTGAAAATGGAACATGTAATGGGCACCATAACACGAGCAGTCAACTTCATAAGAGCCAAAGGTTTAAATCACCATCAGTTCAAGTCTTTTCTGGAGGAGTTGGGTTCAGAATATGGTGACTTGCCCTATCACACAGAGGTGCGATGGCTAAGCCAAGGAAAAGTACTGCAAAGATGTTTCGAGTTGCGTGTCAGTTCAATCTGTCAGTTCATGGAAAGTAAAGGGAAAGACACAACAGAGCTTCGGGATCAAAAGTTTCTGTGTGCCATCTCAATGCGCTCAACCTGCAGCTTCAGGGGTGGGGCTGTGTGATCACAGACATGTACGCTGTTGTGAGGGCTTTTAAAACCAAGCTGCGCCTGTTGGAAACGCAAATGCTGCAAGAAAAGTTGAGCCATTTTCCGTGCTGCCAAACTATGAAAGAGCAGGTCTCTACCGCCGTTTTCCCAAGTGCACAGTTTGCTGAAAAACTCAGCATACTTGGTGGCCACTTCACACGGCGATTTGTCGACTTTGAAGCCCAAAAAAGCAGGTTTGAACTGCTCAGTAACCCATTTGCAGCTGACGTGGAAAGCGCACCAACCAACATACAAATGGAGCTGATTGAACTCCAATGTAGTGACTCACTCAAGGCAACGTATGACTCTGTGGGCGCTGCACAGTTTCCACGTTTCATCCCGGACACAATGCCCCAGCTGCGTACCCAAGCTGCTCAAATGCTCTCTATGTTTGGCAGCACATACCTGTGTGAACAACTGTTCTCTTTGATGAAGATAAACAAAACATCACACAGGACTCGTCTTACTGATGAACACCTTCACTCAATCCTGAGGATTTCCTCAGCTCAGAGCCTGACCCCAAACATTGATGAACTTGCATCCAAAATGAGATGCCAGGTATCTGGCTTAGACTTGTGTGCATCACAGAGCAGCGAACTGAGCTTTAATGTGTTTCCTTTTTGCACTTTTTTCTTGCTACTACAGGGTTTTTCTTTGAAGGAAATTATTTTTTGGCTGTTTGGCCTGTGGAAAAATGTTTTCATTAGAAATTAAGCTGCAGATAGAGCCATAAGAAATGTATGCAACTGATTTTTCATTTATTTAATATTTAATGTTGTTTTTATAGGCAATAACTTAAGCTTTGTTAGTTCCAGGTTCAATATGTGCAATAAGTTCATTTCAATAAGTTTTGCAATAAACATTGAACCATTCCGGCCCTAAACTTGTATCGATTTTTTTATTTTGGCCCACTGTGTATTTGAGTTTGACACCCCTGGCCTAGGGGGTGGTTCCCCTATTTAAAAAGGGGGACCAGAGAGTGTTTGCCAACTACAGGGATATTATACTTCTCAGCGTCCCTGGTAAAATCTACTCCAAGGTACTGGAAAGGAGGGTTCGGCCGATAGTCAAACCTCTGATTGAAGAGGAACAATGCGGATTCCGTCCTGGTCGTGGAACAACGGACCAACTCTTCACTCTCGCAAGGATCCTGGAGGGGGCCTGGGAGTACGCCCACCTGGTCTACATGTGTTTTGTGAATCTGGAGAAGGCGTATGACCGGGTCCCCCGGGTGATACTGTGGGAGGTGCTGCGGGAGTATGGGGGGAGGGGGTCACTTTTGAGGGCCATCCAATCCCTGTGCGCCCAAAGCGAGAGTTGTGTCCGGATACTCGGCAGTAAGTTGGACTCGTTCCCAGGGAATGTTGGTCTCCGCCAAGGCTGCGCTTTATCACCAATCCTATTTGTGATTTTCATGGGCAGGATATCGAGGCGTAGTCGTGGAGGAGAGAGGTTGCAGTGAGGATCTCATTGTTGCTTTTTGCAAATGATGTGGTCCTTATGGCATCATCGGTCTGTGACCTTCAACAGTCACTGGATCGGTTGAAGTGTGAAGCGGTTGGGATGAGGATCAGCACCTCAAAATTTGTGGCCATGGTTCTCAGCGGGAAACCGGTGGATTGTCTACTCCGGGTAGGGAATGAGCCCTTACCCCAAGTGAAGGAGTTCAAGTACCTCGGGGTCTTGTTCGCGAGTGAGGGGACGATGGAACGAGAGATTGGCCGGAGAATCGGAGCAGTGGGGCCGGTACTGCAGTCACTTTACCGCACCGTTGTGACAAAAGGAGAGCTGAGCCAGAAGGCAAAGCTTTCAATCTACCGGTCGATCTTCCTTCCTACCCTCACTTATGGTCATGAAGGCTGGGTCATGACCGAAAGAACGAGATCACGGGTACAAGCGACCAAAATGGGTTTTCTCAGACGGGTGGCTGGCGTCTCCCTTAGAGATAGGGTGAGAAGCTCAGCCATCCGTGAGAGACTCGGAGTAGAGCCGCTGCTCCTTTATGTTGAAAGGAGCCAGTTGAGGTGGTTCGGGCATGTAGTAAGGATGCCACCTGGGCGCCTCCCTAGGGAGGTGTTCCAGGCACGTCCAGCTGGGAGGAGACCCAGGGGAAGACCCAGGACTCGGTGGAGAGATTATATCTCCTCACTGGCCTGGGAACGCCTCGGGATCCCCCAGTCGGAGCTGGAGGATGTGGCCCGGAGAAGGGAAGTTTGAGTCTGCCGGATAAGCGGTAGACGATGTATGGATGGTTTGACTAAATTGTTTTCCGTCTTTGTTTTAGCAGTTTTAACTTTTAAAATGCACTGTAAGGCGACCTTGGGTGTCCTGAAAGGCACCTCTAAATAAAATGTATTATTATTATTATGAAGTCCAAATGCAAAGTCACACAACAAAAGCAAGACATTATTTTAAAGCTGAATTAATTCAATATATCCTCATACTCATGATATCTTACATAAAAGTATTATTTCATTGTGCGCTTTCCTATGAATGTCCATCAACACGAGTGATCAGTCTGCCTGCACAAGCAAAAACTACTTGGTTAGGTTTAGGAAAAGGTTGTGGTTCGGGTTAAAATAAGTAGCCTACATTTGTTACGTAATTTACGTACTTGGCGTTAGTTAGGTATGTACATTACATAACAAAATGATGTTCAAATAAGTCAGCATTGACTTTTGTTTTCACTCTGGACACAAACAGTGGACACCTAGAAGAAAGTTTTGTGTTGTTTTTACCTGTCCATCCACCCAACCTCCTAAGTATGCAGACTCTGCTGCTCTTTATACTACATGACCTGACTTCCTTAGAGGCAGCCCTGCATGTCCTGACTCACAATTCCATGGGTTACATACAAATTGATTACAAGGGTTGTAAGATTACATAGCTGAATTGTATTGCATTACCGTTCTCAGTTTTAACAGGGAATGAGAACAGCCTGATTAATTGACACTTTCTTGGGGGCAGCAAACTGTAACATTGACATATTATATATTATCACTACATAAAGTCATTTTGGCTAATGTGCGAGCAAATGGTTGCTTATTTCCTGAGCCAAGAGGCACGAGGCAACATTATTATTAATTTAAAGTTATGTTTCTGACAAAGTTTGACGAATATAAGTGCAATATTCCCTTTCACTCCCTTTTGGCTCTGCATTGGTCTCCAACAACTCATGGGGGAAATATCTGGCTCTTTAACAGTTAAATGCTTAAATGTGTTCACAATCCAGTTGCTAACTTCATCAGTATGCTGTTTAGTGCTGGGCAGAGAGCACACAGTGGGTTTATCAGAGCTTTTTCGCTGAAAATGAGGTTGATGAGAGCGGTGAGCGTGAGCCCAAATAGTAAAATTGAGGGCCGAAAAAAAACAAAACCTGTTGAAAGATGCTAAAATGCTCAGTAGAGCTGAAAGAAAATACAGTTGGGTGACAATTATCTGTGCATACATCACTACAAGCGACCTTCAAAAACAAAAACAAAAACAAACAAAAGAGCTTCCTCCAGAACCTGTATGAGTTTAATTTCACCAGATCAAATCTTTACATTAGCTTAAACACTATCAAACACTATGATACATGCATCAGATAGCTGTCTTCAGTCTGTCAATGTACAGGACTGTCTCAGAAAATTAGAATATTGTGATAAAGTTCTTTATTTTCTGTAATGCAATTAAAAAAACAAAAATGTCATGCATTCTGGATTCATTACAAATCAACTGAAATATTGCAAGCCTTTTATTATTTTAATATTGCTGATTATGGCTTACAGCTTAAGAAAACTCAAAAATCCTATCTCAAAAAATTAGAATAGTTCCTCAGACCAAGTAAAAAAAAAGATTTATAACAGCAAAACAAAATCAAACATTTGAAAATGTCCATTAATGCACTCAGTACTTGGTTGGGAATCCTTTTGCACGGATTACTGCATCAATGCGGCGTGGCATGGAGGCAATCAGCCTGTGGCATTGCTGAGGTGTTATGGATGCCCAGGATGCTTCAATAGCAGCCTTTAGCTCATTAGCATTGTTGGGTCTGGTGTCTTTCAGCTTCTTCTTCACAATACCCCACATATTCTCTATGGGGTTCAGGTCAGGGGAATTGGCAGGCCAATCGAGGACAGTAATGCCATGGTCAGTATACCAGTTACTGGTGGTTTTGGCACTGTGGGCAGGTGCCAGATCATGCTGGAAAATGAATTCCTCATCTCCATAGAGCTTTTCAGCAGACGGAAGCATGTAGTGCTCTAAAATCTCTTGGTACACAGCTGCATTTACTCTGGGCTTGATGAAACACAGTGGACCAACACCAGCAGCTGACATGGCTCCCCAAACCATCGCTGACTGTGGGAACTTCACACTGGATTTCAAGCAACTTGGATTTTGCTCCTCTCCAGCCTTTCTCCAGACTCTGGCGCCTTGACTTCCAAATGAAATACAAAACTTGCTTTCGTCTGAAAAGAGGACTTTGGACCACTCTGCAACTGTCCAGTGCTTCTTTTCCATAGCCCAAGTCAGACGCTTCTTCCGTTGTCTTGAGTTCAGAAGTGGCTTGACCATGGGAATACGGCTATTGTAGCCCATTTCCCGGACACGTCTGTGAACAGTGGCTTTTGATACCTGGACTCCAGCTTCAGTCCACTGTCTTTGAAGCTCCCCCAAATTCTGGAAGCGACTCTTCTTCACAATGCTGTTAAGGCTGCGGTCATCTCTCTTGGTTGTGCAGCGTTTCCTGCCACATTTCCCCCTTCCAACAGACTTTTTGTGGATGTGCTTTGAAACTGCACTCTGTGCACAGCTTGCTCTTTGAGAAATGTCTTTTTGTGTCTTACCCTCCTGATGGAGGGTGTCAATGATGGTCCTCTGGACAGCAGTCAGATCAGCAGTCTTCCCCATACTTGTGATATAGTTTACTGAACCAAGCTGAGTGTTTTTCAAGGCTCAGGAAACCCTTGCAGGTGTTTCGAGTTAATTAGACGATTCAAGTGATTCGTTGAACACCCTACTAGTATACTTTTTCATGATATTCTAATATTTAGAGATAGGATATTTGAGTTTTCTTAAGCTGTAAGCCATAATCAGCAATATTAAAATAATAAAAGGCTTGCAATATTTCAGTTGATTTGTAATGAATCCAGAATGCATGACATTTTTGTTTTTTTAATTGCATTACAGAAAATAAAGAACTTTATCACAATATTCTAATTTTCTGAGACAGTCCTGTATATTGTATCTCATTACCAAATAAACAATAAATAAACTGTGAACATTTTTTTTTGCTCCTCTACAAACTGAGAATAAGTTCTTAAACTCTTCAGATATGGGCTAAAATGCAATGTATTAGAAGATTAATCCGGGCGGATTTTAAGTTTTGGTTCCTGAAAAGTCAAGATTTTGATGATACAAGGTTTCGATCCAACAACAGTCATATTTTATCTAATTCATGTTTTAATGGTAAAATATGAAGAAACGTTGCCACTGTCACACACAGCGGTGTAAGTACTTTAAAGCGGTACAGAAGGACAGTAAGCATTTGACGTACCTACTGTAGTGACTCCCCTGTACAGTTGTTTGGTGGTATTAATGAGGCACAGCGCTAGTGATACTAGCATCGCATGACTGAGAGAGTTTCTTTGATGGTTTTTAGGTAGGTCAGTGGGGTGAGGCCATGCATGCACATATAGAGTGAATACACACTTTTCTCTCACACGCCAAGCCACATCAAACGCAGCTGCATCTGAAAGTGAAACACCCTGAACAGGTGTTCCTCAGGAGAGCCTTCTTGCTTGTGTTTCTGTGCCTGCAGGCGCTTTGCTCTGGGTCTGTTTCTGTACGTGTGTGTGTGTGTGTACGTGTATGTGTGTGTGTGTGTGTGTGTGTGTGTGTGTGTGTGTGTGTGTGTGTGTGTGTGTGTGTGTGTGTGCTACATTTATAAAAACATATTTCTCTCTGCAAAATTCCTGCTTTTTAGAAAAGCAAGTTTGGATGTAAGCACTCCTGAGATGCAGCATGCTCTCTCTATCTCTGGATGCTCGGATGATATTTTTCATATCTCTGCAGACAGACGTTATTTAAGTCATGTCTTACTGTAAGCACAAAGTGTTTGCTGCATTGTGGCTTCCATGTTCGCAAAGGATTGCTCATGAAATTCAGAATTTGCTCTCATTTCAGCAAATTGGAGTTTGGCAGCGTGTCCTTTGGGACACTAGGAAGTTGTGATAAAATATACTCATTCAGGTCTATTTAACAAAGTTATACAGTAACCAAAAATAGTTTGGTACAAATGGAAAATAAATACAGGAAAGTATGTTTTTATACCGCTGACCACTATCAATGCCTCGCTTTTTCTTTACAGTGCATTACTTCATTTCCTGTCTCTGTCTTTCTTCTCTCAGGTTGTATATAGACGAGCTGACATGGCAATTGGCTCTCTCACTATCAACGAGGAGCGTTCGGAAATCATTGACTTCTCCGTGCCATTTGTTGAGACAGGCATCAGCGTCATGGTAGCCCGCAGCAACGGGACAGTTTCCCCATCTGCCTTTCTTGGTAAGAAAAAAACAACAGCTTCTTCTACATCCATTCAAACTGATCATAACATTCATTATCCTGGAGTTTGATATACCGTAAGTGTCAGCCAATGTTGCTGCCATCTTCTGTCTCACCACTTTCTCTCAGGATGGCCTACTTAAACGAGTTCTGTCTCTGCAGACGCTTCAGGAAACTTCCCATTAAGCTTTTATCCCGCCGATAACTGTATCCTACAACTAAATCCCCTTACGTGCCGCACACACACCTAAATCCCTTTTCCAAATCCAAAACAACAAAATTCAACACACAATCCTACAGTGTATTTCTGTCTTCTCATTTTCTCATCTTACTATCCTCCTACCACATATGGTGACCCCCATCACAGGCCGAGGTTCAGAAGCAGGAAGTACAAAAGAGACTTACTTTAATCCTTTATGTTTGTTCCTTCACTCCTCCTCCTCCTCCTCCTCCTCCTCCTCCTCCTCCTCAGAGCCCTACAGCCCAGCAGTCTGGGTCATGATGTTTGTGATGTGCCTGACCGTGGTGGCGGTGACAGTTTTTGTGTTCGAATACTTAAGTCCGGTCGGCTACAACCGCAGTCTGGTCAGCGCCAAAAGTGAGTTTCAAACCTCTTTCTTTCACTTTTACCGGTACAACGTATTCCTTCTAAGTACAGTGAATGATCACTACAACATAATGACTACAGAGGTAAACGGTTGAAAAGTAAAGGAAGTTCCAGGAATATCATATGTTGTTAATCTCACATATTTTGCAATGTCTGCGGTTTTCTGGACACAAATACATTTTGGTATTTGTATTTTATTTTTTGATTTGTATTATCAAAGCATTGCCTCTCACAAAGCACGTCACAGTAAGCCTGCATGCATGCCGTTAAATACAGCAGCGTCTGCATGTCCTGCAACGTTAAGAGTTCTTTAACAGGATTTTGGGCTAATCAATCCCAGAATGCAGCGCTGACAGACCGTGCCTCGTCTCCGGGTCCGAAAGGTCATTTTCCTTTTTTTAATTAGCATTCGTCGCTGCGCTAATCGAAGTGTGATTGATGACTATAGCACCCTCCGTTGCTGCACATGAGCAACAGTGGCAGAGAGCGATGGAAATGGGCTGAGGCTGTGAAATTGTTCTGTTGTTTGGAAGTTTGCAGAAGGGCATGGTGTGCCTCATGAATACTTACATTGTCAGTAGACATGTTTTGCTTGATGAGAGAACGTGTAGAAACAAATGTGACCTAAAATCATCAAACTCATAGTCAATACATCCATGGCAAAAGTTGTTGTGAGAAAATAGTTAGAATTGTTACCATTTGTAATGGTTTTGAAAGGGCACTGACAATGTCTATCTATTGTCCTGCTGATGGATAGACACTGAAGTAACAAAGGTATTGTTTCTGGGAAGAGATGCTGCAGTTTATTATTGTCATTTTTGAGCAAATAAAAAATTGAATTCCATTTACCTCTCTTGTATTCGGGTGAAGACTTAAATTCGACATATCACTTTTCCAGTGCTTTGGTACATACATTTGAGTATCTGGAGTTCCTACTAACCCACAAACTGTGAAATAAGACAGCCCAGGCAGTTTTTCTGTGGGCTGCCTCAATCAGAAAACATGGGATATAACAAAGCATTCAGATTTGGTTCCTTTCCTATGTCACATGCAGGGCTCATTAGAATACACAGTACCTCCCCCAATCTGAGTATCTCCACCCACGGCTTGAGAACTACCTTTACCATGTTTCTCACAAGCCAATCAGAGCACACTGGGCTTTTTCGGAAAAACGGATATGTCCCCTTTAAACCCTTTAAACTTTAAACCCCCCTTATACTTTGAGCACACCACTATCTTTTTAGAGATGATTGTAGACTGGTCATTTAAAGAAATTCCTCCACAGCGCTTCTTCTTTTCTCACTGTGGGATGTCGCCATATTGAAGACCTTTTTATGCAGAAACAGCCTCTCTGACTGCCTCCTCCCTCTGTTTCCTCAGCTCCTGGTGGCCCGACGTTCACCATCGGGAAGTCAGTGTGGCTGTTGTGGGGTATTGTCTTCAACAACTCGGTCCCCATTGAAAACCCTAAAGGAACAACCAGTAAGATCATGGTCCTGGTCTGGGCCTTCTTTGCTGTCATCTTCCTGGCGTCTTACACTGCCAACCTGGCTGCCTTCATGATCCAGGAGCAATATATCGACACAGTGTCTGGGCTCTCTGACAAGAAGGTAAGAGACTGAATAAACAACACTTGGAATAATAACCTGACATTGATTATGAGGTGGGATCGTTATTAAAAGTTCATGCAGACATACAGAGAGCAGGCTGTTGTTGTTCAGCTGTGAAATATGGAGCAAGTCTCGTCTTTGTGTTTAAATCCAGCTACATCCTCTCCTCTTCTCTTTGTTCATCACTCTGCATCCACTAATAAACCATGAACTGAAGAGAGACAAAAGACTCGCTCAAGGCCTTCAAGATGAAGTCAAGTAAAAGCACTTTGTTGTGGAAGTCTCTGTCCTTTCCCTATCAGTGGGGATGAATGACTAATCAATTACTGCCTTCTGTCAATACAGATGGTGTTTGAGTCTCCACTTGTCCCGTCACTGTTTTGGTCTGTCTATCAATATTCCCCCTGTGCCGTCTCCATCTCTCGACTCGCTCACACTGTTAAAACAAGATGGCGAAATGTCAAGCGATTAAGACAGTCAAGCCACCGAGGAAAAACAACACCTACGGACTTTCTCTACCACTTAATAACACACACACACACTCACGCACGCATGCACGCATGCACGCACACACACACACACACACACACACACACACACACACACACACACACACACACACACACACACACACACACACACTAAACCTGGAAACGGGGCCTCAGAGGAGCTTTACAAGAAAGCATTTCATTCTTCACAGATAGCGAAAAACAACTCCCCGGCAGGGATCAGCAGCTCCATCTCAGTGATCTGTGGTTGTATTAGCTGACTATATTAACTTTATGCAGATGCATTTTGTCCCACAGCATAAGGGACTAATGTAAATTACCCTGCACAACACATCCTACACAACAGAGGATTAGGTGGGTTTAGGTCGTAGGCTTGCTGGGCTCACATCTCGCAGGTTTAAAGGATAAGATAAGTGTTATTCTATATTTTCCCTATTGTCAATAATTGCCATGAAAAGATAAATATCAATGCGTTAGTCCGTGTCTCAATACTTTTCTGCTTCCCAACCGTGACTAAGTCCTGATATGAAGCACAACTGTGGAAAATCATCTCAAACCTTGACAAGTATGTCAAGTTTTTTAAGAGACTCGATCTATAAGGGACCTGAATAAATTCAGAACCTGATCTGAACGGAGCCGAGGATAATCAGACCTAATTCAAAATGTGGTTTAATTTACGTATGTAATTTAAACCATGTATAAAACGTACTTACTTTAAGCCAAACCACCATCTTTCTTCCGAACCAAACCAAGTAGTTTTGTTGCGTTTTATTCTTATTTTTTATTTACAACGTTAACCACGCGTTTAAAACTGAGACCGTAATCCGGGAGAAAATATGTTACGATGGAAACTTAATTGAGAATGCAGTTTAGATGTATGGGAACGTTATTTAGGTTTTGTGTCGGGACTTCAGGTGCAGATGAGCTATTGAGAGACCCTGGTACATTTACATCGATTTTGACAGCTGCTCACTGTCCTATAAAAAACTCAATCTATCGGCGTTCATTAATTGGATGGGTTGTTTATAAATATTGTAAATTAGCAGAAAATTATTTAGAATTTACGGAACTGTAAAGTAAAGTGCCTCACAGTTCCTCAAACGGACGTAAAATATGCATTTGTTGGGGACTATTTTCAGCCATGCATTGATACACACTTGATTCTCTAATGAGTATTTCAGATTCTGAAGAATTTGTCCATCACAAGTCAAATGGGGATACGTTTTGTGGTGCGGCTCACAAGTAAGAACACATGGTACATGGAGTAAAAGCCAAAATTAAAAATACATTAAAACATGATTCAAATACACTGGTTATGTTAACTTTTTAGTATGAAATTCTGCCTTTTGCCAACGCAGACAGTGTTTTCATGCTTAGCCGTGGCAGCTGGACGTAACCAAAGCAGGAATTGGGTAAGGCAAAGATATTTTTGCATACAACAAGGATTGTCATTTTTGTTCCTCATCACTTATATGAAATTGCTTTAGGAAGGAATCTCTTTGGCGCCAGTAGGACGAACAATTATAGCGACAAATCATTTTTTGATTGTGCATACCTGCATGTGAGTATTGTGTTAAGATAGACTTGATCGAAGAGGACTTATCCTATTCTCTCCTCGGTGATGGTTCCTTTTGTTCGAACAGCTGATTCTTAAAAGAAGCCTAAAAGATGTGTACATTAGCATCTCAACTGAATCCGTTGCAGCTGAAGAGTTATTATATTACACACATGCACTCACACGCTCACATTTTGATTGGTCCATTCATTTGCGCTCGGCTTTAAAGGTCAATGCCATACACAAGATGAATAGATCTTTCCTGTTTACAGTCTAATTGAGCTCTAACAGAGGTATTTCTGCTTCAACCAGCATTAATGCGTCAGCTTGTGAAATGCAGCTTCGATCAGGCATAAATTTTACGGGATTAGAATCATCTGCGGGAAGCGAAATGATTCAAACAGATGTGTGTTGACTGATATCAGATTTAATCAGAAGGAGGTGAGCCCAATGGTGTCCTGTCCATTTAAACAGCATTGAGTTTGGCTGCTGATTAAATCACTCTTAGAAAAAAAGGGAATGACTCTAAAATGGATTTCATTTAACTGAGTAGTCCCTCGTCCTCTTTACTCCTCTCCACCCCATTTCTTCATTCTGGTCCCTTTTTGCTCTTCTGTTTTTTGCTTTCTTCTTTCCTTTCCTTTTACTTTATTCTCTCATCTCATCTTTTCTCCTTTCTTTTCTTTGACTTTTCTTTTCACTCTTTACTCTTTTTCTTTCCTTTCTTCTCTTTTCTCATCTCCTCTCTTTCATTTCCTCTCTTTTGTTCTTTGTTCTCTCTCTCTTTCCACTTCCTTACTTCTCGCTTTCCTACCCTCTGCCCTTTCTTCCTGCCCTCTTTCTCCTTACTCTCCTCTTATTTCTCCCCCTTTCTATCTTATCCAACTTTCCCCTCTCTCTTCTTTCCCTCTTTTCATCTAACTCAAATTGTTACTTTCTTCTACACTCTTCCCTCTCTCCTTTTTACAATCTCTTGTCTCCCTCTTTTCTCTTTCTTCTCTTTTCCTCTTCTGTCACTTCTTTTTTCTGTTGTCTCCTCGCTCCCATCCTCCCCTATTCTGCTCTCGCTCCCTTCAGTCTCTCTCCTCTCCTTCCATTTTATCCTTACTCCCTTCTCTCTCTCCCGCCTTCTCCTTACCAAACTTCTTTCTCTTACTTCCCTCTATTCTCTTGTCTCCCTCTCCTCATCTCTCATATCTTCTCCCCCCTTCCCTTTCCTCTCATCCTGTGTCTCCCTACAGTTCCAGAAACCACATGAGCATTACCCTCCTTTTCGCTTCGGGACGGTCCCAAATGGGAGTACAGAGAGGAACATCCGCAGCAACTACCCCGACATGCACATGCACATGACGAAATACAACCAGAAGGGAGTGGAAGAAGCTCTAGAAAGCCTCAAAACCGGGTACAGTTTCACTAACATTATAACTTTGTTACACAATTAGAAAAGCGATTATATTTAACTGACCCTTCTGCCAGTTAATATATGAGAAGCTACAGTAACAATAATCATAATTTGGGTGACACTGGCAGAGATTTGATGTTCTTTGTGTTTTAGCAACTATTTGTGATTCAGGCCGATGTGATGGGTGTATTATTAGATGAAGAAATTAAAGTCTAGTTTACTTTGTATAGAAATATGCTGTCAAACACCCAAAGCTTCTCTAAGAACAAGCTCAAAACACTTGAAGTGATGTTGCATATTTTGAGCACATTAAGTACGCGTTGTGTACACTGTACTTTATCTCTTTTGATTGACTTCTTTGTGCCAGTGTGGGATGACATTAACCTAAAACTGGAATAGTTAATCCATCAATAAGAACAATTTGCCTCCTTTGTTTTTACAACTATTAGATTAATGCCAAAGAAATTGGTAAATATATTCATGGTCACCAGATGTAAGAGCTAAATCTTTTATCAGACAAAAATGCTCTATTTACATGCAGGAAGCTGGACGCCTTCATCTACGACGCTGCTGTTTTAAACTACATGGCCGGGAAGGATGAGGGCTGCAAGCTGGTGACCATTGGCAGTGGGAAAGTGTTTGCCACCACAGGATACGGCATTGCTCTGCAGAAGGACTCCCGCTGGAAACGGCTTATTGACCTTGCGTTGCTGCAGTTCCTTGGAGACGGTGATCCAAACTTTACATGCTATAATACGCTGTATGTGAACTGTGAAACTGGCGTCAGTCCAGTTCAGTATGTGCTGTGTCAGCAGGGAAGTGGACTTACAGGGAAGAGTTAATATCCTGCAGAACAGCAGGGGGTGTAAAAGATATGATTATCTCCAATACACACACACACACACACACACACACACACACACACACACACACACACACACACACACACACACACATATACTTCCAACCTATATGCTCACAAACATACTCACCATGACAGCTGCCGGTATGGAATTAATATACTCCTCTCCTCTGAGAGCTTAAGAACACCCCGCACACTCACTCTGAGCTTTCCAGGATGATATAAGAACCAATGTGTTTACGGTCAACATATGCTAACTGAGAGAGAAAATGGGCCATGCTCCCTGGAGGACACTAGGGAGAACGCAGCTCAAGAGGTGGCCACCTGTTCAGAGGCCTGGAGGAGTAGCTTATGTGGCAGCGAGAGCTAATGGAGATGTGTTTATGCACTGTAAATTATTCTCATTTAAAAGGTGTTTTGTCGAAAAGACATTTCCCCAAACGTAAACAGCATATTGGGTACCTTTGGAAACTCTGTGATCATTTGAATGGACCAGTCGGATGGAAGAGTTTTAAGTGCTGACTTTCAGCTTTAGTTTGAGGGTATTTTCAGTGTAGGACCTGTACCACATTGTGTACATACGGACTCTCCCAATTTTAGGACAATGGAGCAGGACCAGGATATTCAACATAGAAAATAAAGAAATCATAAAATCAGATTTTTTTTAAAGAAAGAATTAAAGACTGTTGTATGAATGTTGGTTTTGGAAGGGTTAGAACATACTGTGCATGGTCAACACAGCACTATTTCCATTAAATTAGCTTTTCATTTCCTTTGCGTTGGCTGACATGAAGCATCAATTCCTGATTTTTCAGAGCTAAAACCACAAAGAATTATTGAATGCATTGTGTAACACTGTCTAATCATCTAATACTCTCTCTTTCTTCCCCCTATCCTATTAAACCTCCATCCCTCCAGGAGACACCCAGCGCTTGGAGACGGTGTGGTTGTCGGGCATCTGCCAAAACGAGAAGAACGAAGTGATGAGCAGCAAGCTGGACATTGACAACATGGCGGGCGTCTTCTACATGTTGCTAGTGGCCATGGGCCTCAGCTTGCTGGTCTTTGCCTGGGAACACCTGCTTTACTGGAAACTGCGACACTCCCTCCGCAAGTCTCACAAACTTGACTACATGTTGGCGATCAGTAGGGTGAGATTGGCAAATTATTCATTTGATTTATTAGTTGTTGTTGTTTTTTGTAGGCTGGGTAGCTCGTTTTGTATTGATACCCGGTTGGTTACTTGGTTAATGGAAGTCGGGTTGAGAGATTGCTTCACTGATTTTAACATTGATTATTTAGTTCATAACAGCGGATTGGCTGCCTGTAATTGGATTAGTAACAGCTCGGTTGAGTGATTGAAAGATTGTCTGGTTGATTATTTTTGAATCTTAAGTGGCTTGCTTGCAGTGTGATATGCTGTTTTACAAGTGGCTTTTATGGGATGATAAATAAGCACAAATTGATGTGTATTTGCATGTAATTACATGGTATCATTAGAGGGCCTTGTTAAAATATTAGCTAAAATGGCACTGCATTGTTGTTAAAAATGAGATAAATAAATAAATACAGCACTAATTCTGGTGTTTACTCTCAGCATTTAACTTTGACTGCTTAATGTTCATTTGCAATTAGCCTAAATCAGTACCCAGTTTGTTGATGCTGTTGTTTGGGAATGTGGTTATTGAGGCATAAAGCTCTGGCTGAAGTTGCAGCCAGGGAAATGTCTACGGACACCAGCCTCTGTGCTCCTCTGCCGTGTAATTACACCATTGTGCCTGGATCGGGGTTTTATCAGATTAACGGCTAAATGACTATCTGATTATTAATCCGTATGGGTGGCCCCAAGGGCCAAATTAAATGTGTCTCTTTTAGGATCTCCCAGCCAAATGTAAGCACAGAGCAGTCATGGGATTTGTCTATCTGTTGGTTTGTGCAGTTAGAGGCGGTTTGTTCTGCAGTGTGTGTGTGTGTGTGTGTGTGTGTGTGTGTGTGTGTGTGTGTGTGTGTGTGTGTGTGTGTGTGTGTATGTGTGTGTGTGTGTGTGTGTGTGTGTGTGTGTGTGTGTGTGTGTGTGTTAAGGCAATCCTTTCAGCTTAAACTGTTTTTCTTTGAGTCCCGGGAGAATGCATAATGAATTTGTGACTAAGTCTTGCCTCAGTGATAAAATGAGATATTAATTAAATCAGTTTTTATTTAACTGCTGGTGGGGTTTTTATTAGTTAGAAGGTGGAACGTCACTTTGAGATGCACAAATTGATTGAAATTTCGTCTGTGAAATTGTCCCCTTAGGACCGCTAGGTTGATTTAAGGTTAAACAGTTTGTGGCTAAATATTGATTTAATTTCAAATGATAAGATCATTTATAATTTACTTCTTTTTTCTCCTGTCTGTGTTCCCACTTCTTGTTCTCACCTCATTCTTTCTTCATCATTCTTTCATCTCTCAGGGTATTTACAGTTGCTTCAAGGGAGTGGAGGAACCTGGACGTTCATCTGGTATAGCCAAGCCTGACCTGACCTCCAACTATGCTCAACAAAACATGCTGAAGATGCTTCGCACTGCCAAGGACCTGGTCTCCACTGCCAATGTTGAGACATCTCTGGACCACGCTACCAAGACCATAGAGCATTTGAGTCGTCATGGCGGCAGCTTGCCTGTTCGTATTCCACAACTCGCCACGGAGGCCGTACCAGGAGGATTTGCTTATATTACAGATAATCACTGCCCCATAACTCCACCTCTGACTGCTGTTACCTCTCTGAAACAGCAGAGGGGAATGAGCAGGCCCACGCCACTGCGCTACACGCTCCCGACTCGCTCTTCTTCATGTCTTTATGACCGGCCACTTCCTGTGTCCAGCCTAAGCAGCCCCCACCTGGCTATGGGTGAGCCACTCCCTCATCAGCACCCGCACCACTACCAGACCACAGGGAGACTCTACGTAGACACACATCCTCACTCGCCCTTCATTCCATACACCGA
Organism: Cottoperca gobio; assembly: GCF_900634415.1. Taxonomy (NCBI): domain Eukaryota; kingdom Metazoa; phylum Chordata; class Actinopteri; order Perciformes; family Bovichtidae; genus Cottoperca; species Cottoperca gobio. The sequence continues at coordinate 8,978,594 of NC_041373.1, read as the reverse complement.
TCTCCAACTACCTGACATCTATGCCTCTCACTCAGTCTCCTCGCCTCAAAACCAGCACATCCAAGCAGGCTTCTCCCGACGTAAAAGGAGGTCCAAGAGTTTCCAGTGTGAGGATGGGGATGTAGAGAGGAGAAAACACAGGGACCAGGAAAAGAACAACATAAGCCCAATCTATCTGAGTGAGCTCAAGGCCAACCACCTCCAAGAAAACCACATCTCCGCCCCCAGCGTTGACTGCATCTACTCAGAAGAGGGGAAGTGTCCACGGGTAGAGAACTACAGCTCCTGGCCCCCAGAGGACATGGTCCTCAGAGGGAGACGCAGGCACCGTCGCCCCTCTTTCCTTAAAGCGACTTGGGGCAGTGAGCAGATGCGCCAGTTGGACGAATCCCGGTCATCTCTGTCGAGCCAATCACCATCTGCCCTGCCGGACTTGTTCCCATGCATTCTTACACAAACCACACCTGCAAAGCCCTACAACCCTGCCCACCTTCGAAACAACCTGTGCCTCCCACGGAACCAGGCCTACCTCCATATAAGGGAGGACCAGAGAAGGCCCAATGGGCGTAAGGGCCAGCGGCTGCGCTACTCCCACTCCGCCCATCTCCCCACGTACGGAGAAGCAGTGCGACATGGGACTGGGTTAGGGCGGGGGATGGTACGGAGAGCCACCAGCTTGCTCAGCAGACAGTACGCCCACTACCTGAACTCATACCCTGGACTACCGCTGTACCACGGCCCTCTAGACCTGCAGCACCACAGCCAGGCCTCCAGCAGCCCAGTGTGCCAGCTGCTGGCTTGTGGTGGCGGGAGATGTGGAGGTCAGCGGGCTCTGCTGTACCAGGACAGTTTGTATGGAGCCTATGGTGTCTATCAGGGATCCCAGACTGGGTCAGAGGTGCTGGCAAGTCAGGGGGCAGGGGGCCAGCCAGCGGGGAGCCCCTGCGTACTTCGTCCCTGGCGACGGGTGTCCAGTCTGGAGTCTGAGGTCTGATGTGAATCTAAAAGGACCTTTCAAGATGGATATATGGAGTAACAGAGAACAGGACTCTTAAAGAAATGGCCACCGTTGAGAGGGGGAAATGGTTAGATTAATGTAAGGGGAAGAAGTTGTAACTTGAAGTAATTGTGGATTTTTCTATGTGACTTTGTGTGGTAAAGAATAGAAGTTTGGGTCTGCAAATTTCACAGATGTTTAGGACTTTTTTGATGTATACTACAATGAGATAAGAAGCCTGCACTGTTACCAATTTATCCTCGAGAAAGTTGTAGAAAGCTGGGGTCGGCAGGTTTTACTCACTTGCTACTTTCCTACGACGCTTGTGTGTTTTCTGTGCTTTAATGTGCACTAAGATTTACAACAGGTCACGGTGTTGGCACATGGTTAAAGTATAACCAGAGTTTTCATGCTGTGTGTGTTGTGTATATTTCATTGTGGATGGTTGAGATAAGTCTTGGGTGTCGTTGAGTAGATGAACTGTTTACAGCTAGGGAGAAATAGTGGAGGAATAAGGGATTGTCTCTTTAAATACAGCCACCAAAAACAAGCAGCCACTGTAGCAAGATTTGTGAAGACAGCTGTGACGAACATGTGAAGAGTTTAATTCCAAAATAACGCATTCAATATTAAAACATAAAACAGAATGAAATAATAATTTTGAGACATCTGTTAATGAATTTCAGGTAACTTCTTTAAAGATTTATAATGTTTTGGAGCTAAACCCTTCAAGTTGTCATTTAATGATGAGTCAGAGGAAGCAGAGACTTTGTGAAAGCAGTCCATATGAACACAATCTACAAAATGATGAAAGTATTGAGACAGCACTGACCAGCACTAGGTGTCTTAAACCATGGATTCTTGTTCCTCACTGAGTCTCAGTGGAGGCTGCAGTACAGCACAACATCACACAGGGCCTCACAATAAATCAATTTTGCATCTAAATACTATATCAATACAGAGAAAATGTGTTATTTGAGGCTGGTTAGTGTCATATTCATGTATTCTACATATGATAGGAATTTATCGTCACTCTTAAAACATTTCTAATCACACTTCTAGCACATTTTTCTTTTTGTGAAACTGTCGCCGATTTACTTAAATATTTGTTATTACTGTATTAACTCTATCGGTTGGCCTATATTAAGATGTTTTATATTACCTCATCATCCCTGTTTTCCCATCCCCCCTAACTATTAAATGATCAAATTTAAATGAGGTAATGAAAGCTATTCTAGTATCTATATTACCTAGCTCCCTCACCCTGTAATTAATCACTTAGACCAATTAAAGAGCCTTTTTGGATGAACTTGCACATGTGCCTCTTCTTTGTAGAGCCTTTATCTTTCTTTATATTTCTGACCATGCCTACTTTGTAGAGAGTTTTTAAGAGAAAAGTCTTAAAGGAACAGTTCGACATCTTGGGAAATGCCGTCATTTACTTTTTTTTACTGAGAGTAGGATGAGAAAATTGGTACCACTGTCATGTCTGTGCTGTAATTGTGAAGCTACAGCCTGCTGGTTAGCTGCTTAGCTTAGCTTAATTTAGCTTAGCTTATTTTAGCTAATGTTTAGCATAATGATTGGAAACGGTAATTTACACGTTCTATGTTTGTTTAATCTGCATCTGTAAGAATGACAAGTTGTGGTTTTATGGGCGACTGTGTGTGGTACTTTTTGTTTCATTTTGGACAGAGCCAGGCTAGCTGTCCTCGATTCCAGTCTTTATGCTAAGCTAAGCTAGCCATCTGACAGCTGTAGCTTCATATTGCACAGTTGTGAGAGTGGTATCGATCTTCTCATCTAACTCTCAAACTAAACTTTTCTTTTAAGGGGTTAACAGATGATGGAAAATAAAGGAGGTAAAAGGAAAGAATAAAGCGACACAGGACATGAAGAACGGTCTGGTCGCGGATCAAAGCCTCCTTCTCCAATCTTGTCATATGGAGGTCAGTCATCTGCTGCAGCGTCCTGGTGGAATATCCTTCTGGTGTTTAGGTCACAGCTGGTAACTGACACAAATACAGAACAGAAAAGAGATTATTCTTTTATATCCAATCTTTTTAACTTCTAACAAGATTTCTGTCAGTTTTGGGGAACCTGAGTGCATCAGTCATGACACATCTTAAAAAGCGCTCGCCTGAAGCAAGTTTAGGTAAAGATAAGCTACTCTATTTCAAGGTGACCTGTTGCCATGGCAATTACTCTCGCTCTCTCTATGTTGTTGTCATGACGAGATAAGACTCCATTCAGGATGCCAGATGAGTAATGTTGGAGAGTCCAAACATTGAGCGCTTTGATTTTTCCATTACTCTGCTTTGTTACTGGAGCATTGCCTTTGATTGGACCATAATATTGATTTAATCCTCTGCTCTGCGACTGATCCCATATTTTTTAGTTCAAGGTAATTGGACTTCTTTTCATCCCTGAAGAGCAAAAAGGGGCTCAGCATGTCTCGCTTATCAAGACATACAGCCTGGATTTACACAGGTACACATGGATTTTTTATCTTCTTTTTAGGACTGAAGGAAGCAAAGTATAGTAAGAAGGATCTGTCTCTGTTTACACTACAAAGCTTTTTTTATCAAGTGAAATGGGTCATCATTATTGACATCTGCTTTTAGTGGTAAGAAACTGAACAGATTTCTAAATGAAACAGTTGGGAATATTTTTAAACCTGCTATTTATAGAGGTGCAATTAAATATAAAAAACTCTCCTAAAAGGTTAACAGAGTAAATGAAAGTTACGTTAAACCCAACTCAGTATTTTTGGAACAAATTATTTTCAAAGATAATCACACACTCTGAAGGCTTTAATCACCCCATTTATTTAAAGAATACAACTAACTTCACTTAAAACTAATTACTTGTTGAACTTGGTTAGTGTTGGCTCCCTTGAGCACTTTGCTTATCAATTAGTAAAATCAGTAGACCATCATCACATAGCCAGAGTAGTTAATTAGTTAATTAAATATTGAGCAATGAAGCTTGTTTTTGCACATGCATACTAAGAGACACATTCTGCAGGGAGAAATCCTGCAAGAGATGACAACAATTGTTTTGTGTTGCAACTATTGTTCTGATTTCCATCCACTGTTGGGCCACATATGATTGCAAATGAAAAATGTTGGAAACGCTTTAGATGACATCCCAGAAGTTACTGTGTAATCATTTAGTCTTTACAGGGAATAAATAAAATACATAAGAGATATAAAAAACATATTTTTAAGAGTTATTTAGAAATAAATTACACTAATTGTTTTTTTTACTGAGTACCTATTTAGTAATTGTGGGTTACAGTAGTATTTTTGAACAATGTGGTAAAAGACTTGATATTTAAATTGAATCATGTATATTATCATTTTTATCATAATTATATATTTACAAAATTATGTTTTGTTGGTTTTTAAAATGATTTTGAAATAAAGAGGTCCCTTGTTCAATTAATTTTGCAATTACAGTTTGGTGACAGGATATATTAAACTTTATTATAAAGTCTTTTTTAAATTAAGTTTAAGTTGACTTCTATTCATATTATAGCTGCTGTGAAAGGAAATACAGGCTGAGTCTGTTTGTTCCTTGTAATATTGAATATGCATACTTCCTACCCCCCTAAACATATAAACTTCTTCACTTGTACATATAAGTACCCAATAAGTATTTCTCTGGTAGCCCGAAAGTAAAAAATATATTTTCACAGGCTGTAATCTGAAGCATTACCAAATATTGACAGTGGAGGTTGGAGGCATTTTGCATGTTCAGTATAAATGTTTCATTGTTATACAGATAAAAGAAAAAAAAACATAATCCACGTGGCACATGGAAGAGGATGCATTCATGATCTGTACATGTCACCCCTCTATTCCATACTAATCATCCACAAGAGCTTAGCCATGCTGCTCCAGGGGAGAAAAGGAAGCCATTCATTTCAACAGCCATCATACAGGAAATATAGTCTACAGCGGGGGCTCTGTCGAAGTGTCACATTCACCTATTTTATGTCTGTACAACTGCCAGTTTTTAATCCATGCACAATTCTTATATTTAATGTTTAGTTATGGTTGTTAAATCCTGCTTTTTTAGACATACTGGTAAAACCAACGCTTTGGTCCAGACTGAAAAATCTTAACACATGTTGGATGGATTACCATGGAATTTGGTACTGACAATCATGACCCCCAGAGGATGAACCTTTAGTCCCTTTCACACATGCAGTCTATCCCTGAAATGCTCAGGAACAGTTCCTGCATAGAGTTATGTGTGAATGGGAGCAGGGATCAATATTCAAGGAAAACTGTCCTACCTAAAGACCGAGTGACATTTCAGGGAAAATGGTGGTACAGTTGTGAATAAAAGCAGTAACATTGCAGGGACAAACAGGTAAAGGGTTATGTCCGCCTGACAAGAAATGCTTTCACATGGAGCGAACAATGCATAAGAGTGCGCTGATGACGTATTTGAATCTGAGACTTGTTTAGGGTTTAACATTTACAGAAAAAAACTTTACTTGTTGCATACTGAAAACCTTGCAAGAGCACTAGCACCAGACAAAAACAGCTCCTTCACCATGTTCCTGAAAATAATAAGAGACTTATTCCACCGCGTACACGTACATCGTGTGTGTGTGTGTGTGTGTGTGTGTGTGTGTGTGTGTGTGCGTGCGTGTGTGTGTATGTGTGTGTGTGTGTGTGTGTGTGTGTGTGTGCGTGTGTGTGTATGTGTGTGTGTGTGTGTGTGTGTGTGCGTGTGTGTGTGTGTGTGCGTGTGTGAGTCCAGGCTACATGTGTGTGGTGGTTGCATCAGGATTGATGGAGGGCCTGTCTTGCCAAATGATGAAAGATGTGAGTCACGCATATGAAAACATCAATGGAGCACCTGGGACAGGCTGCAGACATCACACACACAGAGACTGATATATTAACAGCACGACTCACTTATATACACATTTACACATTCAAATAATGTTTTCTCTAACATACATCCACACTCACAAACACACTCTTAGTTGAAATACAGTAGCTCAAACTCGAAGGACGAATGAAGAACATCTAGCTTACATGCATTGGGAGTTAATATTCATGTCAGGGGGACATCTATAAGGACCACCCTCCGAGCTAAACATTATTCATTTATTCACTTACGTGCACACACTGACACACGTCACCTCATTATTTGCCACCAGGGATATTTTACTCCTTTATTCGATCTCCTCTTTTTAATAAAGATTAATGACAACAATTAAAATTAAGACTGCTTGTCCAATTGATTTTAAGCACACATATGCTGTTTATATGTATATAAACAACAAGCAGCGACAACCAGAGTCACCAGAGTGCCGGAGTCAGGTCTTCTCACACCTCCCGCCTGCGAATGAATTGCTTCACATATCGTGGCAGCTCCAGATGCTCAGAGTCACCTTGAAACAAAAGGCCGGCCCGCCCTGCCCTCATTGGTGAGAGGGACGAAGGAGAGAGAGAGAGAGAGAGAGAGAGAGAGAGAGAGAGAGAGAGAGAGAGAGAGAGAGAGAGAGAGAGAGAGAGAGAGAGAGAGAGAGAGAGAAAATAAATGATTTAGAAATCAATGATGATGATGATGATGGTGAAGAAAACCAGGAAAATATGGAGAAAAACTCCCATGAGTACCTTAAAAGATCCCACACACTGTGCAAATGTACAATTTATTTACAGTGATAGCATTATTAAAGGGAGACGCACAAACCAAACTAACAACATCATTACTATTTCACTGACATACATGCAGAAACGTGACGTAAATGACAGCCGCGCTGGTTGTTTTGCCTTCCACCATCACATTAACTAAATCATCAAAGCAGTAGAGCACCCTGAGTGTGACAGCTGTCTGTGCATATGAGGACACATTTTATTGTGCTAGTACGCAATTAAACTTTGCATTCGAGAGTCTGTGTGTGTGTGTGCGTGTGTGTGTGCGTGTGTGTGTGTGTGTGTGTGTGTGTGTGTGTGTGTGTGTGTGTGTGTGTGTGTGCAGAAACTCCGCTCCTATCCGAGACGATTGGATCTGCCAGCCAGCAGGAACGTTAATTACTTCAGCAATCTTCAGGCTCACTTCCCACAATCGCTCCCATCTCTGGGAAGGGAATGAGCTTGGCCATTGAGGAAACCCAGATCCAGACCGAGCCTTCGATTCAAATCTGTTTCAAGCAGGAAGGAAATCAAATTGGCAGAACAATCCAGATGGAGGCCAGAACATGTTCGTTATGGAAAAGTAACTCTCCTTGCTCTTAAAAAAAAATACTTTCCACTTTCCAAAACAGCTGGGACAATGATGCATAATAACTGCTTTCATGTCAATCATCACTTCTGAGTGTAATGTTGACAATTTTGGTCGTCAGCAAAGATTTTAACAGAAGCTTGAACTTAATGAGATAGATTCTATCTTGATTACCAAATCAAGGAGCCATTTTTAAGTCAAATTACAGATGCTACTCTTTCACGTATAAGGCCTAATAACTATGTCAAAATTCAGATGACGGAAGAATGTAAACCTGTCTCCACTTTAGGATAAGTGATGCTCAAATTATTATTATTTTTTATCAACATAACGAGGGAATACTGTTAACTGATGTCGCAGAAATGTTGCATTCTGATTTGTTTTACGACAATATCCACTCTTCGATCGCGATCTCACTTCCTGGAAATACTTCATTGGTTGAGGGGTGGCGCCTGGATAGAGCATGCAGTAGGCAGGACATGATGCGGATTACACCGCGGTCACGTAGCCGGCTTGTAACTTGGTCATAAACAACCGAGTCTCTTGCCGTTCCTTGAATTTGTCTGACGATTTCGCCGTCAGCCACTACAGACAGAAGTTCTCGAATCTCCTCTCTGTAGTTAGACATGGCGATGGAAAGGCTAATAGGTTCATCACTCCTTGAACACTATCACGTTGTCATTTGATACGTTGATACTATAGCTGCATTAAGGTAAGCGTATGGCTCAAAAACTTGGTTAGGAAAAGATAATTGTTTGAATTAATTAAAAAACGCAACACAACACGTGTTGTGTTAGTGGCATGTCGTGAGATTCAGATGTGCTGGTAGGCAAACTTCTAGGGTTTCAGTGCAGGACAAAAATGCTGCCTTAAAATAACCCAAGCAGCTATTTTTGTTCCTCACCAAAGTGTAATTTTGAAAACATATTAGTAGTATATAAATATTATTTCTATGAGGCAGGTTTGACGGATGATGTGGTTCTACGTCCTGCACCTCATGTGGCCTCATATGGATCATCCTGATTTTTCATCACCTTCCAAACTGTCACCAATCTCTATTAGACCAGAGGCTCCGATCCTGAGGCGCACCAGTCTCTCAATGAGTTTTCCGAGGAGCAATTTCGGTGTGGTACATCCAGGTCTGGGTTGTGTGTACACAGCCTATATATCATTGGTCTGAGGATGCAGTCCTCTGTGCTCACAGCCACTTCGTGTAAAATAAATCAGCTCTTTGGGGGATCTTGATTTCTGCCTGAAAAGATCCTGTAGGTCATCAGATGAAAGCCGCAGCTGTGATTAGCAGGTGTCGTGCTGCTGACGTTCTGTGAACGACACTATAAAGCACACACTGTCGCCTCTCCTCTTGTCCTTCCAAGGTGACAGCTCCTGGGGTGTTTTGGCAATGATTGCTTCAGCAAATTAACAAAAACCCCACGATGAGCCACCAACAGCACAGCCAAGGACCCAGGCCACACACACACACATACGCAATATCATGTGAGTGTGAACAGACATCCTCCAATCTGCCAACAAGACACCCTCACACACACTGCAGGCTACAGAAGCCATAACCGTAGCCATCTAATTAACCAGTCCCAGCCTACTGACCCAGTAGCCAAGAGCAGCCTTATTATCAGCCAGATCTTTACCCCTCTCGGAGTCTTTGAGCGCTGCTAAAATGAGGTTCAGCCCTTTGATATCCCGGAGGAAGACCACCAAATGAGAAGAGAAGTATTTTCTGCTCTCTAAAAATTTTTTATTTCTCCTGCCTTAAACATTTACTTTGTTTTATTGTTTTTGTCTTGAATACAGAGGGCAACACAACGAACAGGTAGACTGTGATTAGAGCTGCTTCAGTTGGTCAAATCTTGCGAGCACACAAATTCTTACATGTTACCAAACAAAAGCATAGGAAGCAAACTATTATCAACCCAGCAATCATAAGAACTGTGTGAATTCTATTCCCACATCTCACTATCCACCATCAAACTCAAATTTAGCATTTTGATTTTCTTTTGTTGTTACCTGTTCAGCAAACTGTTTAAGATTTATGTCAGTGTACTTATCACACCGTGTGTTTTCCTCTGTTTATGAGCTTATTTCTGACTGTCAAAGGCTAAAGAAATATGTGTGTTTTATTTTTAAATAGTTGTTATGTGCCGGGTGTCCATTTGAGACTGTCCTCACCAGAAATAAGACAACATTGGTTGTCTGTTGAAAGAATTAAAATGACATATGCTTCCATAACAAGCAACCAGCATTCAGCAGGTAAAGAGCCAGATATGTTTCTCAGGAGTTGCTGAATACCAAAGGCAGCGCTGAAAGGAGAGTGAATATTAGACTTATATTGGACAGACAGCGAGAAATACGACTCCAAATGAATGCTAATGCTGCTCCATAACTGCTAGATGTGTAGGCATGTTCACTATATCGACCTAAAAGGTGATTATTTGTCATTGTTGTGTTTACTGCTTTTTGTTGGTGCCTCCAAGTGGCCAAAACAATCTGTTGTTTCAGGTTTAACTATGATGACTGTAATGTAATGTTTTTTAAAAGTGGTGCAAAAGAAACGAGACTTTGGCCAAGGCCAGTGGTGCATTTACAATCCGAGTACCTTCGGATCAATCGTTTTCCTTTTTTAAAGGAGGAAACAGCAACTATTAGAAATTCGGAACAATGATTCCATCCCAGTGGGTACGGGCGCACAGCGACCTTCATTAAGACCACAGTCATCGTCTGTCAGCTCACAGACACACTGAGGCACACTATCTCTCTTACTCATCCATTGTTCTTTAGGCATCAGTCGATAAATGGCAGGGGAAATTTGTGCGATTGTTGTGTAGGTGAAAGTGAACACAGGATACAGACTCCTCTGACACACCGGGCTGACACACAAGTCTGATGTCAACCCAAACATATCAGAAACTTCTTACCTCCGGGTTTGTCATTGATTTTCTGTTATACAATGCATTTGACATGCTTCCTCTGTACAGCTGGATAGTTATTCATTCAAAACCTTTAAATATGACAACCAGTAGTTAGGAGGATCTTTCCTTCACCACAGGAGTTGAACTCTGGAGCGAGGGCGATTCAGAGGGGAAGGACATGTCCACTGCTGCAGAAAATGTACATGTGACCTTTCACTTACATTTTCACTCTGCAGCTTCTCTAATGTGTTGAGTTGTCATGTAAATTCCTCCTAAATTGAAGGTGCCACCAAAACAAGGCTGTAAGAAGAAGAATTTCAGCAGTAGTAAAATCGAGATGCTCTTAAAAAAAAACTTTTAAAAAGTTAACATGTGATTTGTCAGTACTGGCATTACAGGAAAATCAAAAAGCATCTAAGTCAAGTTACAGATGACTCAATATTGGGATTTCTTTTTCTAAACAAATTGTTATTTAAAAAGAAATCTAATTTTAATATTTGTACCCTCTGGTCTACAGGACATAATTACTGGATAACTTTAGTTATAAGGAACACTATGGCACCGGAAATACTTACATTAATAGTGATAAAGGGACTTTACATGTAATTTACTTACTCGAAAAAAAGTAAATTATTTCATTACTTATTTCCAATTTCTCACATTTTGTCCCTTTTTATTGATCAATACATCACAAAGTCAGCTGATAGTGTGAGTGCTATCACTACATAGGAGGTGATAAGTACAGCTTGTGGAAGGTCATGTCTTACGCAACTGTGTGTGTGTGTGTGTGTGTGTGTGTGTGTGTGTGTGTGTGTGTGTGTGTGTGTGTGTGTGTGTGTGTGAGTGTGTGTGTGTGTGTGTGTGTGTGTGTGTGTGTGTGTGTGTGTGTGTTAGTGTGTGTGTGTGTGTGTGTGTGTGTGTTCAGAGCTGAGCAGATAAATGTGTACAAGTTCGCACTTTAAGGGAGATGATAAGATGGGTACACCTTATCTGAGTCAGCACAAACCACCTCTGACAACACTGATAGAGTTTTCTACTTGTGTGTTTGTGTACACTTGAGTGTGTGTGTGTGTGTGTGTGTGTGTGTGTGTGTGTGTGTGTGTGTGTGTGTGTGTGTGTGTGTGTGTTTGTGTGTGTGTGTGTGTGTAAGACAGGGAAGATAGTATCGCTGCTTGTAGAGACAAGACCAATTTCTCCAGAGTGAGTTTCAGGCGTGTGATACAGACTCACTCAGTGAACATCTCTCTCTACTTTCTGCTACACAAACACACTCATCCACCTGCTCACTAAATCAGGTCAGTTTAAGACATTGAAAAAGCTTTTTACATGTGAAAACAACAGCTGCAGACAAACCTCTGGTCCGTGCCCCGTCTTACAGTAATACGACCCGCTGTATTGGCAACACAGAGGTCGCGTAGTAATGAACGAGGGAGCTGCTTTATTGCATGTAAACTATATGTAGGCTACTGTAACAAAAAAAGACAGAGACTCATGTGTAAAAAATGAATGCACACAACTTGTGGTAAACTTCAATGACCTTTGAAGTCACTAAAAGAGACATCGGCTGAAGTAATTCAGTTTCTTTGTCTCTACTGGTTAGGTTTTAATCCCTCTCTCTCTAACACACACATGTATCCACGCATACACTCGTATTCACTTTCCTTTGGCTCTCATGTCTCCACCTACACTTGCTTGCTTCCTTCGTTCCCACTCTCAATATATCTGAACCCGTTCATTTACAGGGGAGAGAACATTGCACTTTCTGATCACTCTCCCTGAGTCATCGGGCGCTGAGCCGACGATGTGAAGCCCATCGTACCTGTCAACGCTTGGGGAGAGAGATCACCATCAGGCAGAGATCAAACCAAACTCACTGGCTTGGATGTAATGAGAGGAGAGGAGAGGAGAAAAAAAAGAGGAGGACTGGAAACAGGAGAAAAGAGGAGAAGGGGAAACAAGGAAAGCAGGGGATAGGTGAGGGTAGAAGACAAAAAAAGAAAGGAGAAGTAAAGATGTGGAAAGAAGGGAGAGAAAAGAGAAGATAGAAAAGGAAAGGGAAAGAAAAAAAGGAAAATGTTATAAGAAAGGGGAAACAAAGGAGTGGAGGGAGAAGACAGGAGAGCAAAGGTATGAGAGTGACAATAAAATAAAGGAGGAAAGAGGAGAGGGCAAGAACAGGACAGGAAAGGAGAGGAAAGAGAGGAGAGGAAAGGAAAGCAAACAACAGGAAAACATTTGGATATATTAAAGGCAATTTCAAAAAGGGAGGAGACAAGGAAGCAAAAGATTGCAAAGAAAAAATAAAGGAGAGGCGGAGGTTGAGACAGATGTACACACATCAGTTCTCCCTGGAGCACTGACAGGTGAACATGCACACGCCCCAGTAGAGAGCTGCTGCACACTTGCCAGCCTTTTCCTACAACTCTAACGTGTGCATGTGTCTCTGGTATCACTAGTGTGTGCCTGTGTGTGTGTGTGCGTGTGTGTCCGGGGACTCAGTCTGCACTGTCCAATCAGCCATGCTTCATTACTTCCTTTGTGTGCTTTTGAATCTGTTTATGCCTGAATTAGCAGCGGCAGTGATCCGTGCACAAAGCACCGCCTTAGCCCGCAGAGCCGAGCCAGAACTCCATTCATCTTTACCCGTCTGCTGTCACCTCACGCCATCGACCGTTAACCTGATACAACAACACGGTGATAAGAGGGACAGGACAGCTACAACAGGAGAGAGAAAGGTGGAGTGAAGAGAAAGAGCAGACAGAGGAGGACTTCAAATAGGTCACACAAGGAAAAGAGAGAAAACAAGGAGAATAGAAAAGAGAGAAAGTGACATGAATTAAAGAAGCTGGGGAGCAATTGAGAGTGAACAATTCTTAAAAAGTAACCAGACAGAACGGCAGACAGAAGTACAAAGCAAGCGTGAGCAGGATTATTCTGAAATCTCTAATCGTCTGCTGCTGTTCTCGTCTTGTTGAACAACACCAGGTCGAAGATGAAAACCGCTGCTATCGATTAATATCCAGCAAGTAGACACTTCTCATCATCACAGAGCCTGGCTGCTCCAGTTTGTTTACTTATTTATTCATGCTGATTTCGTTTTTTGATGAGAGAGCCATTCGCCTCGCTGCGTTTAAATAAAGCCTGATGTATTCATCTATTACCAACACTCACACAGTAAGGGAGTAATTGCAGCACTGCATTTAATACTCTTTAATTCACTGTAATCACATTATGCACTGCCAGTATGTCTGGGTCGGTTCCAGAAGGCTTCTTCCTGTTTATCTTGTATAACTTTCTCTACGTCTTTGTAAGAAATTGACCTGAGATTAAAGCAAAAACTGTTTAATCCAGAACTGGCTGGTTTCTGACATCAATACTTTTTGGGGAAAAAAACTGTCCAGAGACAAAAGCTGGAGTGGAATGTCTGGTAAGATTTATGCTCTTATACTTTTACTTATTCTTTGTTCAGATAGTTTCTGGTTTAAGTAATAAATCTGTCAGTTTTGGACTAATTTCATTGGTTGGTGGAGACCCAAAACAGAGATAAAAGTATATATTGCTTTGTGTGTGAGGTGTGTTAATAAGCCACTAATTTGCCATATTAACTTAATGATAATATGTTATTAATGTGTTTACTCTGTGTTCTGCTTCCCCCAGGCGGCCAAAAACTAAAACATTTTTAATTCTGCTTTAAAAGAGTAAAAGGTTTTATATAAAAACATGTTTATATTTCCATCCATCCATCCATCGGCCACCACTTATCCGGAATCAGGTCGCGGGGGCAGCAGCTCCAGTAAGGAACCCCAATCTTCCCTTCTCCGGGCCACATCCTCCAGCTCCGACTGGGGGATCCTGAGGCGTTCCCAGGCCAGTGAGGAGATATAATCTCTCCACCGAGTCCTGGGTCTTCCCCGGGTTCTCCTCCCAGCTGGACGTGCCTGGAACACCTCCCTAGGGAGGCGCCCAGGTGGCATCCTTACTAGATGCCCGAACCACCTCAACTGGCTCCTTTCAACGTAAAGGAGCAGCGGCTCTACTCCGAGTCTCTCACGGATGGCTGAGCTTCTCACCCTATCTCTAAGGGAGACGCCAGCCACCCGTCTGAGAAAACCCATTTCGGCCGCTTGTACCCGTGATCTTGTTCTTTCAGGTCATGACCCAGCCTTCATGACCATAGGTGAGGGTAGGAAGGAAGATCGACCGGTATATTGAGAGCTTTGCCTTCTGGCTCAGCTCTCTTTTCGTCACAACGGTGCGGTAAAGTGACTGTAATACCGCCCCCGCTGCTCCGATTCTCCGGCCAATCTCTCGTTCCATCCTCCCCTCACTCGCGAACAAGACCCCGAGGTACTTGAACTCCTTCACTTGGGGTAATGGCTCATTTCCTACCCGGAGTAGGCAATCCACCGGTTTCCTGCTGAGAGCCATGGCCTCAGATTTGGAGGTGCTGATCCTCATCCCAACCGCTGCACACTCGGCTGCAAACCGATCCAGTGACTGTTGAAGGTCACAGACAGATGATGCCATAAGGACCACATCATCTGCAAAGAGCAGCGATGAGATCCTCAGGTCACCGAACTGCAACCCCTCTCCTCCACGACTACACCTCGATATCCTATCCATGAAAATCACGAACAGGATTGGTGATAAAGCGCAGCCCTGGCGGAGGCCAACATTCACTGGAAACGAGTCCGACTTACTGCCGAGTATCCGGACACAACTCTCGCTTTGGGCGTACAGGGATTGGATGGCTCTCAAAAGTGACCCCCTCACCTCATACTCCCGCAGCACCTCCCACAGTATCACCCGGGGGACCCGGTCATACGCCTTCTCCAGATCCACAAAACACATGTAGACCGGATGGGCGTACTCCCAGGCCCCCTCCAGGATCCTTGCAAGAGTAAAGAGTTGGTCTGTTGTTCCATGACCAGGACGTAATCCGCATTGTTCCTCTTCAATCAGAGGTTCGACTACCGGCCGAACTCTCCTTTCCAGTACCTTGGAGTAGACTTTACCAGGGAGGCTGAGAAGTGTGATACCCCTGTAGTTGGCACACACTCTCTGGTCCCCCTTTTTAAATAGGGGAACCACCACCCCGGTCTGCCAACCCCTAGGCACTGTCCCAGACTTCCACGCAATGTTGACGAGGCATGTCAACCAAGACAGCCCCTCAACACCCAAAGCCTTCAGCATTTCTGGACGGATCTCATTAACCCCTGCGGCTTTACCACTGTGGAGTTGTTTGACTACCTCAGTGACTTCCATCAGGGAAATTGACGATGATCCCCCATCAGCTTCCAGCTCTGCCTCTACCATAGAGTTAGTTAGTTAGTCGGATTCAGGAGTTCCTCAAAGTGCTCCTTCCACCGGCCGATAACCTTCTCAGTTGAAGTCAGCAGGGTCCCACCCTTGCTGTACACAGCTTGGATGGTTCCTCGCTCCCCCCCTCCTGAGGTGCCGGATGGTTTTCCAGAAGCACCTTGGTGCCGACCGAAAGTCCTTCTCCATAGCTTCTCCGAACTTCTCCCACACCCACTGCTTTGCCTCTGACACGGCAGAAGCTGCCGCCCTTCTAGTCCTTCAATACCCTGCAACTGTTTCCGGAGTCCTCCCGGATAACATTACCCGGAAGGACTCCTTCTTCAGTTGCACGTCTTCCCTGATATTTCTCAAAAAATAAAAAATGTGTGTGTGTCGCTACTAAAAAGCTAGTACCGTATTTTCCGGACTATAAGGCGCACTTAAAAGCCTTTAATTTTCTCAAAAAGCGACAGTGCGCCTTATAATCCGGAGCGCTTTATATATGGATTAATTCTGGTTGTGGTTACTGATCACGAAGCGATTTTGTGTGGTACACGGCGCTCTGTCAAAATGTTTTAGTACGACTTTGGTAAACTACAAAGCCACACCGCTTGCAGCATTACGGCTACCGTAGTCCGCGTCGCGGAGTAATACATACTGTGCTTCACCATAATATTACAGTGTGTGTGTATAAGGACCCCAAAATGGCACCTGTCAAGAGACACGCTTACGACGCGGACTTCAAACTCAAGGCTATCAGTCACGCAGTAGAACATGGGAATAGAGAGAATTCAACATTAATGAATCAATGGTACGGAAGTGGAGGAAGCAAGAAGATGACCTGCGCCAAGTAAAGAAGACCATTTCGCGGTATCAGAGTGTTTTTTTTACGTGTTACAACTGAACAAGGTTGGGAGTTATTGTGAATACGCTCATTAACGTTTGAACAATGTTGAGAGTTATTGTGAACACGTTTAATAAAGTTTGACTGACTGACTTATCTGACTGTTTTGTTTCGCTTAATGCGCCTTATAGTCCGGTGCGCTTTATATATGAAAACAGATCGAAAATAGACCATTCATTGACAGTGCGCCTTATAATCCAGTGCGCTCTATAGTGCGGAAAATACGGTATCTGTCATGACTCTGGATTTGTGTTCCCGTTTTTTTTTTTTAAGTTCACCTCCCTTGTGTCATATCTTGTGTTTACTTCCTGTCTTTGTGTGGTTTTCCACCATCGTCAGCGTCTGCCCCGCCCCTGATTGTTTCCACCTGTTCCTATTCACCTCTTGTATAAATTGTCCTGTTTCCCCTTGTCTTGTGCCAGTTCATCTGGTAATATCCTTGTGAGATCATGTGCAACTACCAGTGTTCCATGAAGTGTGATTTTCAGAGAAATTTGTATATCCTCCGTGTGAACGTTTTGAGTTGTTGTTTTTTGGAAGTAAAGTTTTGGTTTGGTTTATTTATTACTTTACCCTTTGTAATTGAGTCTTCCTTCCCTGTGTCCGAGTCGTAACAGTATCAGCATTAATCTAGAAAATTATTAATGATACCCAACCCGTAGGGCTAGAGACAAACCCTCTGTATAAAGGGCCCAATGACATCTACATGAAAGGCTATCAAAGACAGTTACCCATCATAAACAGACATTGATCGACCTGATTAATAGCTCAGGTGTTAAAGGATTAAATTGCATTGAATAAAAAGAAAAAAGGCTGAAGCACAGTTCAAAGTAAACTATTACTCATCATTAAAAAAATTATATAAATGCTACAAAACCTTCTCCTAATGACTGTCTCTAATTGAACTCTATTGCAAAAAGGGTATCATACATGTTTTACATATTTTTCAAGTCAAATAATGGCACTAACTGAGAGTGTAGAAGAGGAGAGGTAATGAATATCTCTGTGAGGTTTGTCGACTGTCAGTGTGACTCCCAAACCCACTTAAATGGCTTCACGCTCTATAACCCTCCCCATCTCGTGTGCCCTGCCCTCTGGAACAAAAAATGGGACTATGCAATAGTTGGAAAATGAAAGTCAAACTAAACCATGCCCGTGGGAGGTTTCCCATGATATACCTGGACATTTCAGTTGTTCTGTGTAAATGTGTGTGTATACGTGTGTGTGTGTATGTGTGTGTGTGTGTGTGTGTGTGTGTGTGTGTGTGTGTGTGTGTGTGTGTGTGTGCGTGTGCGTGTGGTTTCTGGGGTAGTTTGGACCAGTTGACTGGAGACAGCATGTCTAATTGGGAACAAAATTGGGGTCCGCATTTGGTTTTTACTGCGGCTACATTCAGCACGATGTAAAGTGGATTCTGTCTTAATTGTTAGGTTACGGTTAGTAATTGGGGTGAAGGTCAGGCTACCCCTCCCGGGAGGGAATTCAAGGTCTAAATAAATTTCTTAAAACTATGCTAAACCAAAATATGTGTGTGTGTGTGTGTGTGTGTGTGTGTGTGTGTGTGTGTGTGTGTGTGTGTGTGTGTGTGTGTGTGTATGTGTGTGTGTGTGTGTGTGTGTGTGTGTGTGTGTACACTCATGGGTATATGATAAATAGACTTTTGCTGATATATCTCTGTTCCCATTAAGTTTATAATAATAACTAAAGAGGTTTTGTTTAAGGGAAATGTGTTTCTTTACGACTCTGTTTTAATAGCTTCTGCCATCCTTCCTTTTCCTAAACTGTAAGACAATTCTCTCTCTGACTTTGGAAATCATTTTGCGTCAATGTGTATCATGTGTCAAGTAGATATGTAATGCATCTGTAAATGTTCCAGGAAGACAGACAGTACAGCCAATGCCTTGCTTTAAGCCGGAAAGTTAGCGGTAGAATCAATAATTGTGATTAAGGGAAGTCCATTTCAAACGTATAGCTTAATGGCAAGTAGACGTTGTAATAATGTATATAACTTTGTCTTAGAAGAAGAAATAATACAAATAATATAGCCTCAATTCTCAGGTCTAGTCTGAAAAGTGAGAGTATCTGTTTAGGCTACTATTCTTTCAAAATAATTAATAGTATTAGTCTGTTCTGTCTATTATACATATTACAAGTTATCCTCTTTTTGACCAACACAAAAGAATCATAAGATACAAGATAATTATAACACATATGTTCTACGTACTACATTGAATCCACAATAACTTCATTTTAATATAGCTAATCACATTTGTAACTATTTCTGATGATCACTCTTTGGTCTCTTTTTAACACGCCTTTATTTCCACATGGTTTTTAATTTACGCTTTGTCAAGGCCATTCAGGTCAACCATTCAACAGATCTTCTTACTATAAATGAAGATAAACATATCTGCATAATTTCCTCTAAAAATAATAAACCATTTGAAGCTGTTTGACCCCAACACCTCCCGCTTTAAAAGCGTTGTCTCCTCCGCTGACTGACTGACATAAAGTACCTTCTATATTCTTTTTTCATGAAAAGCGATCCACACTCGGCTAACACCGAGGTGTATGTGGTCACTTGTCAAACCAACCAGAAGGTTTGACAGCATCTCTTGAAACGTAGTCCTTCAAGTAGCCTTTCATCTGTCTTCCAGTCATGTCTTGTCTCGAGTGCAAAATCAGAGATGTGAGAAAAAGGCAATTAATTTTTCACCTGCAGGAGATTTAGATCACACTGATGCTAACAGATTAATTATATAGGAAAACTATGAATTCATGTTGAATACATGTGCTGTTCATAACTGTAATGTCTCTCTCTCACTCTCTCTCTTTTACTACCTCACTCTCACTCTGTCTCTATCTCTCTGTCTCTGTCTCTGTCTCTGTCTCTCACTCTCTCTCTCTCTCACTCGCTCACTCTCTCTCTCTCTCTCACTCTCTCACTCTCTCACTCTCTATCACCCTCTCTCTCTCTCACTCTCTCTGTCTCTCACTCTCTCACTCTCTCTCACCTCTCTCTCATCCTCTCGCTCTCTCTCTCACTCTCTCTCACTCTCTCTCACTCTCACTCTCACTCTCTCACTCTCTCTTACTCTCTCACTCTCACTCTCTCTCTGTCTCACTCTCTCTCTCACTCGCTCTCTCTCTCTCTCTCTCTCTCTCTCTCTCTCTCTCTCTCTCTCTCACTCTCACTCTCTCACTCTCGCTCCCTCTCTCTCTCTTTCTCTCTCTCTTTACCCTCCCGGGCTCAAATGAACAGAGCAGTAATGGGAACACTCGTCCATCTCTATTTCCTTTTTCTGTTCGTCATCTTTTTCTCGCTTCGCTTGGAGGGAGAGGGAAAAGTAAGAGGTTAACGAGGAGAAGGAAGAGCTGGCTGGCTGTATTGGTAAATCAACCTTAAGTGAACATGCATACCAACGCACACACACAATGGTTACAAAAACACATTGGAGAACGGACTCTCCTTTACTGTAAATCACACTTGCACTGAGCTTTTATGGTGAAAATAAGTTTGTATAAATGGAGCTTCTAGATTATCTTAAAGACACAGAGATTTAAAACAAGATGATATTGGTATTATATGAAATGTCTCTATTTTGTCAGAAAGCCTGCAAAGAATATTTATAGCATGCTAAATGATGAGAATTATGAAACACCTGCTCTATGTTACACCATGATCAGCATATACTTATCTATTTCAAAGCAATTTCAGTTAAAAAATATGATAGTAACTTTATTGTCATTTGTCCAGAGTTGTTATTGGACTGGGAATTGCACGTGCAGAAGTGCCTGGTGTTATGGTAACACCAACACCAAGTTTTACCAACATTTGGCTGTTAGGTGTTGATTCTCTACCCTGATTGTTAACACAGTCACAGCTTTTCTTTCTGAAAGTTGCATCTCTGTATTGTTTCTGGCAATAATGGTGCCAATGACTATAAGTGCCAGAGCTGCTGATTTTATTAAATGTTTTATTTAATAAACATTGTTTGCCTGATTTGTACTATTTCAGGAAGTAAAGCCTGGAATGCAGACTTTTACTCCGCTGCCATGTAGGGATGCCATGATGTCGGTGAGTCGGTTAGTCCACTTTGGTCCAGATTGAAATATTTCAACAACTGTTGGTTGGGTTGAAGTTTGCTGACCACTGTGTCCATTAAAAACACATCTCACAACTCTTCTACAGTAGGCTACACCATACTTTATGCACTAAACATTTTCGGCCATCTGGCCTTCATCCAGGTTTTTGACATTTGAGGTTTTGAGTAAAGTGTATTGTATATTGTATACACATTTGGTGTTGACATTTATGTTAAAATGTTAATTTGTCCAAATACTTTGGTTTTACCAAATACCTGAAAAACTAATGACATTCCAATCAGTTTTATTAAAAGGTAGACAATACAGAAGTCATGGTATTACTTGTATAAGATGGAGGACAATAGACAAAGAATTAGTGAGTAGGTGTGTTAGTCCTCACAGTTCAGATCAGTAGGACAATTTAACCTTGAAGCCAATGCTACACCGTCATCATACAATTGTGTTGTCTGTGGAGCGTGTGGAGAATAAGAGAGGTTAGCAGGGACCAGTGTGTGTGTGTATGTGTGTGTGTGTGTGTGTGTGTGTGTGTGTGTGTGTGTGTGTGTGTGTGTGTGTGTGTGTGTGTGTGTGTGTGTGTGCGTGTGTGTGTGCTGCTATACTGCTTGTGCAGAGGTGTGAGAGGACATGACAGGTCAGTGCAGCGCAGTGAGGGGAGAGTCGACCTTGGCCATTTCATTGAATTAAAGTTTTTATTACAGAGTGGGGGAGGGAGAAGAAAAGGTCAGGAATGTTTTCATGAACTTAATGTGGTACTAGTTTTTACTGGTTGTAATAAAGCTATTGGATTATCAGATGCTATTGTGGTGTTAGTGGTAGTAATAGTGGTAAAATATGTGTTATTACCCAAATCTATTTTTATATAGCGAGGAGTAATTATCTCTCACCTCCATTACCTCACATTATCCTCACTCCAGTTATACCAACACTTCAATCAAATATTTTTTTTCAGCAGGAGTTGAGCTTCCTGGCTTTCAAGACTCACTTTGTACTTTGTTTTGAAACCAAAAAATTCACAATTCACTTTTCAGATCATTCTTTTTAATGTAAAAAGTGTAAAATCCTTCATTCGTAAACTGCCTGTCTGTTCGTCGGCCTGGCTGCTGCACTATTATTGTCAAAAATAATCATTCACACGATGTAATGTACATTTTCTGAGTAATTATAGATGTATATTTGAATATATAATACCTGACAATTTAGCCAGTAAAGTTATGTATCTTTATATTTATTTTTAGATTTTGTTCCTTTAAAAAATAACACCTCAGTAACAAAATAAAAAAGCAGTCAAGCTTTAAGGATTTGAGAATAACCCACAATCAATAAAATAAATTCACAGCCTTGTATCTTTACAAAATAACAGACAGTTTGAAAACCGAGGTTAAAGCTTTTGCCTTGAGGAAAAAAGCAACAGATATACAAAGAAGGGTGTTGATGCTCCACAGAGGGTCAAACACATTTGCAATGTGTGGATGAGCTGCCACACAGCAGCACCACAGGGACAGTAGATGCGTTTGCAGAGTTAAGAGAGATCACGAGGCGATCACAGGCTGGCAAATGGATGTGAGATTGGACGAGGAGCTAAAAAGATGTGAGGTGGGGCACCGAGAGGGATGATGAGTAATATTGTACAGATACTAGATTCTTAAAGAATACCATACATATTGCAATTTTACCTTAATTGAACACACAAGCAACCACCTAGCAACCACCTAGCAACAAAGCAGAACAGTGTATAGCTACCTGCATTTTGCAATATTGAGTTAAGGGACTTCGTCAACCAAACAGAGGAACATCTGCGCTTCCACAATTGTATGCCGTTGTTTTACAGGCTGCCAATTTACAAAATCTGGGTCGGGCGAATAAAAAAAATGAACCTATTTGTATTTTTGGAGGAAAGATAACTTCTCAGTTAGACTGCTGCAGCCAAGAATATATTGTATGTGATCACGGGCTTTACAAATACAATGGGCATGACTTGATTTGGCACACCATGCTCACACACATACACACACTTTTGACATGCTGTATAAATGTGTCAAGAGTTCCAAGTTTTTCTTGAGGTTAGGTTGGGTTAGAAACTTTATTGTCCACAATGTGCAAAATTGTCTTTTGCTTCGCCACATTCACCATGAATTATAAATAAGACAAAAGTAAGAAAGAGTAACCACATTTGAGTTTGAAATTCAGTCACAGTCCAGTAGTCCTATTACAAAAAGTACCATGTGCAAATCCCTAAAACGACAAATGTGCAAATTTAGCGAGCAGTGGTGTGATGGGGTGGCCCTGTACGATTAAGTTTCAGCACTTTCAGTGTTTGCACACATACACATGTGCGTACAAATAACACCATCTTCACAAACAGACATCTGAGATGTGGCCATGTTTCGCCAGCTGCCTGGCTTTTATCTTTGGCAGGTTTCCTTTCTTCAGGCTGCTCACAGCCAAAACATCTCCAGTGCTGCCAAATACTAGAAGATTGAGCCCGATCACACACACACACACACACACATATGCAAACAAAAATAATGTATCTTCACACATTTCCAAACAGGAAATGTGTGTCGCTGTTGCGTAGTGGTGAGAGAAGTGGGCTTATTACCAGTTGTAATGCCCCCACAAGCTGAAGGGATTCTGTCAAGTCATAATCGTCATTAAGATGGTCGCCGGGCTGCTGGGTAACGGTAGTTTTCTGCACAAAAACACGTCCAAAGGTCTCAACAAACATGTCAGCCTATTGGCTGCAGTAGGACTAAAACACTAAGCTGTGAGAGGCAATGAGTTTGTTAAATTAAAAGAATTCAGCCTCTTGAGAGCACGATAGAGCAAATGTCATAACCGATTAGTTTAAAAACTTGTGGACTGCCTACAAAATGTAAAAAAGGTTCCTCCTCCGGTGAGAATAAATGTGCTTAGTAAAATCCATGGCAAACTATTGCTTTAGATTTTAATGTCTTATGTGGAAATATAATTGTCACAACTTTTCCTAATAAAAAACAGGATTATTTAGCTGGGGAGCACAAATACACCTTAAGAAATTCATCTTTAAGTGTAGTTAAAAAGACTTCATTCCCTGCAGCAGTTTGACAGACAGATCGAAGGACAAAACGAGCTGAAAACCATAAAATCAAACATACAGTAACTTATGTTAGGGCAGCTCAATAATAGCTCTTCTCCTTAACAAAGTGAGCGTTGCGTGGATGTAGGGCGATAGTTCATAGATTCCTCACTCTAAAACACAAACTGACTGAACCTAAAGTGACCCAACACACCACAGTCCTGAGGCAGAACCGGAGGACACACAAACACACACACCCAAGCCTCACAACTCACACACTCACACAGAGTCATACACAATACGTTCTCTCCAGTCCTTCCCCACAGTGGCTTCATGCGGGGCGGTGGAGTGTCGGTCCTGTTTGGTTGCTGTGAACGGAGAACAGATGCAGCAGTCGACAGATGAAGAGGACTGTCTCCCCCGACTTCTAAATAAAACACCATCTCAAACTTTCTCTGCTCTCACGCTCTCCCCACCCGCTATTCTCTTAACAACTGTCATGTTAAAGTCAGCAACTTTACAACAAGCCACACACAATTCTCTCTGATTTAGCCATTTTTGTTTCTGGTTTGTGCCATTTTTGAACTAATATCAGTTCAAACTCAGTCGCTACGTGTCATTTGTTTTACTAAACAAATGACAAATTTAATAAAACACATATTTTACTGCCACCTTATAACAATGTCCTAAATTCAGTACAAAATCCTTTTTCCCAAGTAATAAATCAATCAAAACCTTTATATAAGGTCAAACCAAATGAATGGGATACATTAATCAATCAACTACTCAAGTAAAGTAAATGTCAAGTAACCTCCATCATCACTTTCTACATCTCAGTTATTTTCTGGCTTTTTTTTTAATTAAGTTTCTTTTTTTACATTAATGTTAATTATCTTACTTTTAATCAATAAGAAGCAACATTTGGAGAGATTGCTGCTCTCCACTACAATCCGAAGGGTCAAAGAGAAACTCAGAATGTGACTCAGCGGGACATTGTATTTGTATGTGACATATTTGTTAGCAGTTTAAAGTCCGCTGTAAGTACCTTGACTCAGTTTTCATAGTGTTACGATATTCATCCCATATTCCATGTGACAAAAAGGTGAGTTACAAATAGGACATGAAGGTTTTTTACAGATCATGGGACAGATTATGGCACAAATTAATTGTCAGACAGATGGGAATCCATAAGGGGGGGCTTCCAGAAACAGCATCCCCTGTCTTGGTACATGACCTCCAACCTGAAGCCTGCCCAAGGGGCAAAGACTGATGGAAGCAGATGGGGGAGTTTAAACGATCATAGTGTTGATTTTTCATGTTTAGCCCCATACTCACAATTGGCATGTTGACTTCTTCTGTGCTTTTGCTTTCGTCGTTTCTAATGTCATTGTCCTGCAAATTTGGGAAACAATTGCAGTCTGAATTGTAGTCAAGAAACTGACTTTAGAGTTTGCAGAAGCCTGCTGCTCTCCGCACATATTTGATAATAAACCAAAACAATGGACAAATGTTGTGCTAGATTAGAATTTATGGGATCACCAAAGTTATTACGATACTTTGTCTGGGAATAATGTATGTCGTGCATAAATGTATGTCAAATAAGCTAGTAGATGTTGTGGTACTTCCAAAAAATAAGGTTTGATCTGAAGGACAGCTAGAGGAAACGTCTGGGAATCGTCAAAGAAAGGATTCTTCTGGGGACCATGGCTTTATGACAATCCATCCAATAGTTGTTGAGATATTTCAGGGTGGACCAAAGTGGTGCACGGAACAATAGACAGAGTAACATTGTCGCAAGCATGGCTACAAATAATGTGGATCTTTCTTTTCATCTTTCCATCTCAGTACCCCCCTCCAGTTTTGTCCTCCACTCAGACTTTCTCCGACTTTGTCCTCGCATTTATGTTGCCCATTTACAAGACATCCTACAGTGGCTTGTGACTGTGACCCAGAAACAATGGAGTCAAAATGAACATCTGTCATACGCTGACCCCCCTATTCCACTAGAGGAATACTTACATAGACAGACATATAGAGTAAATCTCTCAACCTCTCCTCTTTGTCCTTTAATTCATGACAACATAAAGCTATAAATGTCAACTTCAAGATCAGACACCATATCTACCATTCCCCAATGACAGATCAAAACACTCACTCATACTTACAGTATACAGCTACATGGACACATGACACACACACACACACGCACACACACGCACACACACACACACACACACACACACACACACACACACACACACACACACACACACACACACACACACACACACACACACACACATACACGCACATGACCTGGTTTTACACTCCACAGTACTGAACATACACACTCACCACCACTACCTCACATTTGTGCCTAACTCACATGTCTTTGAATTTGTCATACCAACACAGTGACCCTTGTGACTTTTACAAACAGTTCCTGATCTGCCAGCTCTATTGGTTAAGGTTTGGGCAACACTTCTACACTTTACATTGGTATAATGTAACAATATCCAGGGTGTCATGTCTCCCCATTTGGATTAATAAATCATAGAAACCAATGATGTAATGATGACTGATAAGCTTAAGTAAGAAATACTCTAAAGGGTCTCAGCAAGTGAATAATGTAATATTTGAAATGTTGTATTCAAGTCCAGCAGCGCAGTGAATTCAGCACCTGTGTAAAGTGTTTTATGTTTCATCCCTGGTCCGACTTATAAACTCTGAGGTATTTATCAAGACGATGCTCCAGAGTGAAGACTAAACATCTCTCAGAGAGCGTGAAGGGGTCTTACAGCTCTGTTTGCAACCTGTAATTTCAGCAGTGATGTTGTTGTCTATTTTGATCCTTGTCCCTTGCCATTACCTGCAGTAAAAGAAACACTCCCACAGCAATATAAGCAGGGGAAAGTCAAAAATTGGCACTTATCCTGAGGCTGTAAGACGGCACTTCATGAGCGTACAGAGAAGAGTGGAAAACAAGAGGGGTCTGGAGGAAAACAACAAAAACAACTGGAGTTCCTGGAAAGTTTTAAAAGCAGTCATTTGCTTCGTGTAATCTAAACGCACTTTTAAACTTTGGAGTTAAAAAAAAATAAATGTTTGCTAATGACAGATTTGCTATTCACCTAAGCTGAGGTGGTACTAAAAAAAGAGTAGAGCCGTACCATGCAGTGGAAACACGGCTTTAACCAGTTAGGCTTCCTGCTCTGCATTCTGCACACAAAGATTATGGCACAGTTCAGTTCAACCCCATTGTCAGACAGATGGGAACCCAAAGGGGGGGTCTTCCAGAAACTGAAGTATTTTCAGAAAGCAGGTGTCTTCAGCTGCTAGAAACAAGGTTAAAGTAAGTGTGACGTGTGATTGATGCCAAAAAAGTATTTGTTTTTAAAGTCATAGTGTAGTCTGTTATAAATATTTCATAGTAAAAGTCATAGTATATTGTGTGGGGAAAAATGTCATTGTATGGTGCGTCAATAAAAAGTCATAAAAATGTAACAAAATGTCATAGTATCGTATATGAGGTCAGTAATGGTCATTGTCACTGTCATATATTACAGTATATGGATGTTGTGGTTTATTGGCTACAACATGCTAAACGACTTGTTTGGTATAAGTACAAAGGTTATGAGAGTGGTGGGGAAGGGGAAGGAAAGTAATTATAGCAAAGTACAGTAAGAAAAAAGGATAGGTGTTATATGATTTGGGCCATCCCGGAGAATGATGACTGTC